>NC_056732.1:1607622399-1607837399 GCF_019279795.1 Protopterus annectens
GATGCTGGATGATGCCTCGAGCAGTAAAAGTTCCTGTTAAAAAGGCCTTCTGTCAAGGGGTAACCAGGTCTTCTGAACTCCTGAGACTGCCCCTCCCAGCTTCTGTGCTGGAATCCTTTTAAGAGTCACTACAGACTCCAAATAAATTTTCAGTGGGCTAATGTTTTTTACCTATCACTAAGTACTGTGTTCAGTGAACAGGAGATGCATGTGCACTGGTTATAGGGGCACCTGAGAAAATGTGAATCTCTATCATAAAAAAGAAAGGACTGAATGGCGCAAAGGGATACAAGGACTCTTAAACTAAGAGCTAAGATGAATTCCCTGGATCAGTCACTGAATGAGCTCCAAGGATTACACACACAGAGTACACACCTGTGAAATCCATAAATGCCTAGTTAGGTGCCTGCCAACAGGTGGGGAAGGTCAAGATGCCACAGCAAGGAGAACAATTTATTTGCCTTTGTCTGGTTTAGAAAAAAATAAATGTGCTGCTCATTTCTTGTATAGTTCTTTTTCTTATGCTCTTTATCTTCTCTGTGCTCTTTCTTGTTACTTTGTGAAAAAAAAAATCATTCTGAGGAGTATCCCTAGCCTTTATTAAGCCCACGTCCTGCTGAAAGTTGTTTTCTAAGGCTTTACTATGACTGCGATGGACAGCACCAATAAACACAGCACAAAAGAGCAGTGTCTGATATCACACTTACACCTCAAACGCAATACAGTGTCTAATGGCAGACAGCAGAATTTGCTTCATGCTGGAACAGGTTGAATATGGTACAATTACAATGAACACAGAAAATACAGTCTTATAGGAAAACATAAAGACACTCGATATTTCCATGCAAAGATCAAGCACCAGTCTATGTGAAATTAGAGAATGAGATGAAGGGAACATGAAACTGCCAACACTATTCAGCTAGATGACCCAGGAAAAATGGTAAGAAGCAAGTGCTGAGCTGTGCTAACATATGCTGCCCATATCCTACAAGCAACATTCATGGGTCAAATGGTTTAGTGGTAGCTTGCTGTGACTATGATGTGCAGGGTCCTGGGTTCGAGACTTGCAAGGGCTGATTATTTGGGTTGGGAGGGTGGCCTAATGGTTAAGGTGTTTGCCTTACAAACACAAGGTACAGGGTTTATGTCTCACAAGGGATAATTGGCTAGGCTTACAATGGCTCGCAAGGGCAGCTAACCTAGTACTAACCTATGAACCTATGCTGCAAAAACATCTCAACTTGAAATTCTGTGGCTTGTACTGATACAATGAAATTATTCATGTCAACATTGGACATGAACCAGTCAAGCTAAATGTTACAGAACTGCAAAGCAATTAATTCTAGTCTTACACTAGATAATGACATGGCATGTTCATTTTCTGGTTACTGCACATGTATCCGGTTTCTTTGACGACCACTGCAGGCACCAAAGTACTCCCTCATTACTAGCAAAAGTTTAAGTTATGTATTTGCCATCTTATGATTTTTCTAACAATCTTCTTTCACCTCCTCTGTTCTGAATGATAATTTTCAAAAAATGTCATTCATTAGCTTCTGCTCTTTTATGTAGCCCATTCGGATGTTAAATGCTTGCGCAAAGACAGCCCCAAACTATGTTCCAAACCAGCTTTTCTCAATAGTGCCTTAAACTTCCATCTCCTCTGGTGTCAAATACAAATGAATATCCAGTTTTAATGTTGTAAGAGTGACTAGTGCCGCAGACATCAACAGAAAGCCACTAACTTTTCAAGGCCTCCTGGACCTCTAATTCATTCAGCAATTTCACTTCATACACCGTAAACAAATATACGGACCGCCTTAACTCACAGAAGTGTTATTTTTAGTAATGTTATAACATCTTGCATTTTGCATAAATATAGTGCACAAAACCTGGCGCCAACACATTCCTGGTTTCCAGTACCTATTACAATATCTTCATTTCATGTGCCCTATTCTTGTCTATGTACTTGCACTGTAGTTTACTTAAGAACTGTATTAATATGACAATATTCAACTCTTACCTCTAGTTCATATTTTACAATATCAAGGGTTTCACTAGAAAAATACACTTCTTCAATGCTGTTGATTAGTTCTTGTTCAGCTTGTGGATCAGTGGGTTGGTCTCTCAACTCCCTGAGCTCCTCCTTAGGCAAGAAAAAAAAAAATGTACAGTATGAATACTAGGCCAGACAGAAACGCAACCAACATCATTCATTAATCAATTGTATCATTTTTCACTTGTTATCTTGCAATTACGGAGAAGCAAAAATTAGTAAACTGAAAGTGAGCACTACAGTCTAACTTTCTATTAGGTAGCAAATACCTAAAGTGAATATATACTATATGAGGTATACATCGTCAGATATTGTGACAACTACAGTAAGTTGCAAGTCATATGGTATACTTTCTAGAAACAAAAGCAAGCACCACATCCAGACGAGTAACCCAGTCACAGTGTCTGTGTTGTTAAGAGAGCATTCCAATAAGCACCCCGATATTGCATGGTATCATAAGTGAAAATAAATATATTACTTGTTTTCAACTATTTAAATGTTTAGAAATACAAAGTATGCATCAAAATGTACCAGGTATGAACATGAATTATTTCAGTGCAGAGTAATTTGATAAGAAACTAGAAGCTTTATTTCAAGACATTTTCTATCTTACTAACTGCAGGCATAATAATAATAATAATGAAAAGCCTGAAAGAGTACCATGTCTCCCTTTACTAAATGTGACTGGAGATAAAGACACAAAGGTATTCAACACACTTATTTTACTTAAAGTGAAAAACTAGAATGAGTGGGTAGTATTCATTTTATGTAAGTACAAATAAGCAATGGGACTGGTGTTCCACAGCAGGATTTGCTAAATGAGAGAGCAGCCAAGACCTATTCTAGTAAAAATGAAATCAAAATAGTAGAAAGACTTGCACCCGACTAAAATGTGGCAAAAGGAGAAAGTAATATATCTGAAGACACCAGACGACTTGCAGGACACCTATACACTGATCAACAGCTTAATTTCGGTTTTCCCATAAAATGAGAAAAAAAGGGCCAATGAAGTTGTCAGCTTGAGTCAAATTTAGTTATTGGCTAGTAAATACAATGCCTGGATGCAGCAAAGAAATTTGGAAAACCTGAAAGAAAATCAACCAGAATATGTGAACAGAAAACACGGGCTGGGAAGAATCCTGCAAATGTTCAGCAAAAAGCAGATCAAACTTTAGCTTTGGTACAAGATAGGGTTTCCAGTAATTTAGTTGAAAAAAATGAATTAAATGTAATCAGAGAGGAAAAATTAAATTAAATGTTTAATGAATATATCAACTCATATAACAAAAGGCTGGAAAATAGAAGAAGCTTTGACTAGCTTTTCAGACGAACTGATAAAACTGCAAAACTCAGAAGTTAAAATGAAAAGACTGATGAGTATGAGATCTCAAGAAAAGCTGTTTAAAAAGTAGTACGGTTACAGCAAAGAGTCTGCAGAGAAAACCTGAGATTTTCTATTGTACCAGAGAAACTGGAAGGAAAAGACTGTATTAATTTTATGAAAGCACAAATAAATAACTGGACTGGAGTTCAACAACAGGATTTGTTAACTGAAATGGCGCATCAAAAGTATGCTCAAAATCTGCCCATAAGAACGCGGGTAAGACCTGTATTAGTAAAGATTCCATCATATCAGCAGAAAAAGTTGATGCTGACAAAACTGTAACAGAAGGAAAAAAGTATTACAAATTAAGAGATAGCAGAGTCTTTGTGGGAAATGATTATTCACTGTACACCAGGCAGAAGAGAAGCATAGTTATCCCACCAATCAGCAAATGTCAAGAGACAGGTGTGAGATTTAAGCTGTATCCAGCTGTCTTCAGAATATTTTTTCTGCAGGATCAAAGTCATGTTTTGATGAAGGAGGAGGAAATAAAAATGTTTATCCAACAAAAAGTGATCCAGCAAGCAGAACGGGGCTCTGTTCCTCATTCTTCTGACAATAAATCTCAAAGAGACTTTGCCAGTAAAACATTTTTCAATATTCCAAAAGAAAATGCTTGAGAGAGAGAAAAAAAAGCATGTGAATAGACAAGAAGGACTCGCAATTATCTTGAACTTGAACCACAGTCTTGTGTTTGGAGACAGATATCAGAAGACCAGCAACAATGAAATCAGTGAATAAACTGGAGACCATAAAGCATCAATCCCATTTGTGATATACGGTTTTGAAAGAAAAAGTGGCTGTGAAAGACTGGAATTGTGTTGACTTCAACAAACTTGTGGTGGAGTGTAATGCATATATCCCCACTTTACATCATTTATGTTTAGAACAATAGTAAAGGGAAAATAAGTAACTATAAGTAAAACATTTTTGCTCTTAGTAGTATTTGTAAAAAAAAAAATATTCCATGATGTAAACTGCATGCTATATTGTAAAGCGGATTGGTGTAGTGTGCAGTCATGGGTATTTTAAATGTGGTCATGGTCTTTTCAGTGACTGCTGTGCATGTTAAAGATACTAAAGTAAACAAATACTTTTTTGTTTTAAGAAATGTAGGCTTTACAGTACTACAAGAGTAGGTCTGTACAGAAGGAAGTTTAAGTTAATATAATATTGTAATCTTGGGCTGGTAGGTGGGATATAAAAGTATTGATTGTATTATATTATACTACATTATATTATAGTATTACATTACATTATATGTAGAATTAAGATAATGTGTTTCCTTCCTTTTGCAAATGTGGATGTCTAGATTAATTTACTTTGCTTTAAGGTATGAACAAGTTTTTTTTTTAAGACAACATGATGAAAGACACAAAAAAGGCTAAGTTTCTTGCATTTGCACATGTATTAGCTTGCATTTTTTCCTGTTAGCAAATGTTCTCAGTGGGACAGAAGTCTGTAGTTGAAGTTGTTTGGCCATGCAGTACAATCTATTCTGAATTAAATTTACAAAGATTCCTTTAAGCATGGGCAAGATAGTTAACCATTTTTCTCACTGCTAACTACTTTTACATGGAGACAAGCTGTCTGCAGGTACAAGTAATAAATCTTGAAATTATTGAACATTCCTTGCTGAGAGAAATGCAATCTTTAAATACATAATGGCAAGCAGTGTAGTGAAAAATAAAGTTTGAAGCTATAAAAAGTGAATAAGAGATAGTAGCCTCACCAACAGCCTTGATACATTAATGTACTTAATAGAACAGTATACATAATTTAGTTTTATTTAAAGGTTGCAAGTGTACTTTTTCTTAAGGCTAAAAAGTTAAATTTTCTGAAAACATACAAGCTATTTTTTACATCTGAAAGGGGAATAGAGATACAAAACAACAGGCAGCAATCAGTGTAAGTGGGAACATTGTGTATCGTGTTTTAACATGGGTAACCTTAACTTTTGATTAAGTAATGCATATGGGTGCAGCTGTCAATCTAGGGCAATTATCAGGAGGGTTAAACTTAATTTGTTTAAAATGCAGATAGCTTTGTTTGTTCAGAGTTAACAGGGGAAGGATGTGTTCTGATAATATGTTTAGTTTTTTGTTTGAGGGATTTTGTTAAAGGGAAAAAAGTCTTGAAAAATATGACATATCTATACAGTAGATCAGTACACCAAAAATTTGCATGTGCATGTAAGACAAAAGTTGGAACTATACATTAAAAAAATGGGTTCCTATTTGAACATCGAATTTCTAATTGTCCGAATAACTCAAAGTCAACCTTTAATGATCGAACAATTGGAAATTCAAATTCGTCAAAATTAACATTAAAAAAAAAAAGAAAAAAGTAAAGGGTGTAGGCAGGGGGGTCAAGCCCCCTTCACCCCCACTACTTAAAATATACCAACTCCGAGATTGCGCTACAGTGTAGAAAAGGGAAATCTTCCCTTTCTGCATCGTAGTTTGTTAAAGTGCGATCTCAGAGTTGGTATATTTAAGTAGTGGGGGGTGTGGGGGTGCATGGGGGCTTGCCCCCTTGCTTTAACTTATCAGGGTACGTTGTCTTTTTTTTTTTTTTTTTTTTTAATTTCAAAGTTACGGAACTTCCCTCATATGGTGTCGACCATATGGCATTCAAAGTTCCGTAACTTTGATTTTCTAATAGGTAACCCATACAAACTGCCATGTATAACAATAACAGGTTGGACTAATAGCATTTTATCAGAAAAGCTATTTTGTCCACGTTATACTGGAATGTAAGTGCCTTTTCTGTTGATACCTGTAAGGCCAGAGTTGTTGTTGTTGTCTTTCGGCTTTTCCCGGTTAGGGGTCGCCACAGCGGAACTGGTCCGGTCTGCTAATGATTGGCAGTAGATTTTCACGAACGCCGAGGTGCTAGCTCGACATTCAACCTTGAATGAAGGCACGCCCATTTATGCATGTCTTTCGAAAGCCTAAGGCCAGAGTATTGAATTATATTAAGAAATGCAGACAGCAAACAACAATGCTACAGGATACACACTTGGAAAGAAATGACCATGTCAATTTGACAAAGAAGGATATCAGAAGTTTATCGGGGATAAAGGAAAGGAGAGTAATAATGCTGATTGCCAGAGTGTCTCCAATAGCGACAGAAGAGGAAAAAAGATAATAATGGTAGACTTGTGGTAGTACAGGGGGATACTGGCTAGGGAGGAGGATTATAGTGGCATGTATTTATATTCTATCAAAAACTGTTACTGTGGAGCTTATTTGCGGGAAATAATTAGCTTTTAGCATGGAATATGACTTACAGGTAGGAAGAGAAAGTACAGTTGTGTACCTACCATAAATGTAGATGTTCGAGTGTATTCACTGTTGCAGTCATCACCCTTGGGTTATCCTGCTGGCAGGCTACCCGTAGTTGGCCGGAATTCCAATGTCTAGGTCTGGCATCGGCTGTTGTCGCCTCTTCCCTGATGTCAGTGCGCCAGGAGTATAAAAGATACAGCCAACGCCATTTTCTTCAGTTTTTCTTGCCCCAGATGGCAGGTGCCCCTAAATTGGAAGGCTGAAAGAATATGCCAATAAAAATGCATGCTCAAAAATAACATGTCCTTCAACTACAAGCAAATACACCAAAAAGGTTGTATAGGGTAGAGAAGTGCAGATAAGCCCCAGCAAGGGAAAGGGGGGTGGTGGGTGGGTAACCTGGACTGCAACAGTGAGTACACTCGAACATCTACATTTATGGTAGGTACACAACTGTACAATGTTCATCATGTTTCACTGTTGCAGTCATCACCCTTGGGTTGAATCCCAAAGCTAAAGTAGGGTGGCTGGGCTAAATAGGATTAAGAGAGGCTATGAGGCCCTGCAGAACTGCAGTGGCAAAGCCTGCTCTGGAATTAGAGTAAAGAGGTAAGTGGTAGTGCTTTGTGAAGGTGTGCACTGAACTCCAAGTTGCAGCCTCTAAGATATCTTTGGTTGGTACTCCTCTGAGGAAGGCTGCTGAAGTGGCTGCTGATCTGGTGGAATGAGGCCTAATGTCCTTAGGCACTGATTTGCCATGTTGGAAATAGCAGAAGCAGATGCAATGGCTTATCCATTTAGAAATAGTCTGTTTTGAGATAGCTTTGCCTTGTGAACCTGCAGCATATGACACTAAAAGTTGCTCAGACTTTCTGAAAGCTTTAGTTCTATCTAAGTAGAATATTAACTGCCTGTGTATATCCAAAGAATATAGAATTTTCTCACCCTTGTTCTGTGGATTAGGATAAAAGGTTGGTAATTCAATGGTTTGGTTGAGAGACACACTGGACACCACCTTAGGCATTAATGTAGGGTTTGTCCTCAGAGAATCCATGTCTGGATGAAAAATGATGAAAGGTTCCACAGCCATGAGTGCTTGTAACTCTGAGACTCGTCTTGCAGAGGTTATTGCCAGGAGCAGTGCTGTTTTCCAGGATCAGAATTTTATATCTGCTGTTGATGCTGGCTCAAAAGGGGGTAGTGTGAGTTTTTCCAAAACATAATTGAGATCCCAGGTCGGAATTGGTGCTCTCCTTGGAGGCTTAATGTTTTTGGCCCCTCTGAGGTACTGCCTTATTAAAGGATGAGAAAAAATAGGTGGTTCCGTATTGTAATGGGCTGAAATGGCAGAGGCATGAATCTTAATAGATGAGAAGGAAAGGCCTTTGTTTAGCACCTCAGTTAGGTATTGTAAAATATGAGGGATATTGTGGTACACGCGTGTCTATGCCTTGTTCCTGGTTCCAAGCAGAGAATCGCTTCCATTTTTCTGCAAAAGATTTTCTGGTACTGGGCCTCCTGGCCTCCAAGATCATATCCATAACAGCTTTTGAAAGTGGAGTGTTCTGAATGGCTACAGTATTCGCCATGCCGCCAGATTTATGGTCCTGAGTTGGCTGTGCAGGATCTGACTGTTTTGCTGGGTCAGCAAGTGAGAAGTCTGTGGCAGTATCCATGCTGGACCCTGAGGCAAGCTCTTCAGGATTGGGTACCAGTGCTGGCGTGGCCAGTCTGGTGCAATCAGTATCATTTTTGGCTTCTCTTGTCTGACTTTTAGGAGTACCCTGGGTAGGAGTGGCAGTCGGGGAAAGGCATATACCGTTAGATTTTTCCAGCTGAAGGATAGGGCGTCCACTTTCCATGCTTGCTTGTGATAAGTCCTTGTGCAAAATCTCTGCAATTGGCAGTTGTGAGGGGAAGCAAATAGATCTATGTCTGGGCATCCCCATTTCCTTATTATCTGGCTGAAGATTTGTGGATCCAGTTTCCATTCATGGGGATCCATGAGGTTTCTGCTTAGTTCGTCTGCCAGAGTATTTGTTTTTCCTGGCAGGAATTGTGCTTGCAGATGAACCTGAAAGGCCAATGCTGTGTCCCTTAAGGTCATTGTTTGTCTGCAGAGGGGGTAGGAATGTGTACCTCCCTGTTTATGTACCACTTGACCGTAGTGTTGTCTGTCTTTATCAGTAACTGCCCTGGATGAAGTAGGTCCTTGAAAGCTGTTAGGGCATTTTGAACAGCTAGCATCTCTTTTTGATTGATGTGAAGATGCATCTGGTTTGCAGGCCATGTGCCCTGAATACATTTTCCTGCCATATGGGCCCCCCAGGCATAATCTAATCCATACGTTGTCAGTGTTTGTTTGGCTGGGGGTAAACTGAATGGCAGACCTTTGTTGTGGTGACAGGCTTCTGCCCACCATCAAAACTCCTGTTGCAGGCAGGGAATGAGTGCAATTACTGTCTCCAGGCTGTGGCAATGTTGAGTCCAAACACTTTTTAGGTACCATTGTAGTTTCCTCATATGCAGTCTGGCATATGGAATTAGTAGTATGCAGGATGCCATGAAACCCAAGGCCTGCAGGATTTTCCTTGCAGATAAGTGGGTTTTTGTTGCCAAATTCTTGAAATAAGTAGTCAGTTGTTTTTGTTTGTCTGGCGTGAGATAAGCCATCTGGGCAGTTGTATTTAGGCTTGCACCCAGGAATATTATCTCTTGAGAGGGCACTAATTTTGATTTCTTTTCGTTTACTGAGTACCCTAGGCAAATCAGTAATCTTTTCACAAACACCAGGTGCTTTAGTAGAATGTCTTTGTTCTCTGCTTGAATTAGGTAGTCGTCCAAGTAGGGGTATATTTGAATTCCATTTTCTCTACAAAACGCAATTACTGGTGCCAGGCATTTTGTGAAGACCCTGGACGCAGTAGATAAGCCAAAGGGCAGTGCAGAAAATTGGTAATGCATTGAGCCAGCTATGAATCTGAGGTATCTTCTGCAAGATTGTCTGATTGGGACATGCAGGTATGCCTCTTTTAGGTCCAAAGTTATGAGTCATGCTTTCTTGCCCAGCATGGGCAGTAGCTGCTGTAGAGTCAACATCTTGAATTTTTGAACTTCCAGAAACGTGTTTAGTATAGACAGGTCCAGTATTGGTCTCCAGGTTTTGTCCTTTCTGGATACTAGGAAAAGTCTGGAGTAAAATCCTTGCCCCTGTTCTTGTTGTGGTACATGCGGAATGGCCCTCATATCCATGAGGGCTGTAATTTGTTTTTGTGACTCTGCCCATTGATTGTGTGGCAGGTCTGGCATGCCTCTTGACCTTGGTAGAGTGTGAAAATGGAAACTGTAGCCTTGGGACACTATATTCAGGACCCATTTGTCTTGGGTAATCCTTTGCCAATTTGAAGAAAAAAGTGCTACTTTTCCCCCTAAGGGGGCTGCCAAAAGAAAAGTGCTTGGATCTGGTAGAGGAAAGTCATTGGGACTGTTTCCTGAAAGGTTGTGATTTGTCTTGTTCGCTTTTGGAGGTAGGAGCACTCCATTGTTTAGGCCTGTAGGTGCCTTGGGGCTGAGATCTGCCCCTGGGACACCTGTATCTGCCTCTTTGTGGTCTGTCTGACGCTGGAAAGGACCAATTTTTAGAAGGCCAGTTTCGGCTAAACCTGGGTGGCTGTACCTGTAAGAAATCCTTGGCTGTCTGCATGGATTTTGCTTAATCCCCCATTTTTTTCAACACTTCTTCTGCTTTTGTGCCAAACAAAGTATCATGCTGTAAAGGTGCATCTAACAATTTTGCTTTAACATGATCTGGCAGATTTTGTTCCTTTAACCAAGCATGCCTTCTTATAACAGAACCTGTAACAGCATCCCTGCAAGAGGCCTCCAGAGAATCATAACCACATTGCAAAGTTTGCTTTCCCACTTGTTCAGTTGCATGCAATAACTCCTGTAATTCCTTGTTCTCTGAACATTCAGTATTTGTCAACATTTTCTGTTTAAGCAGTGAATTTAAATATTGTTGGTATTTGAGCATATGAAACTGACAATTTAAAGCCCTTACAGCCAGGGTTGCAGAAGTGTACACTTTTTTTCCCCCCATCTGTCTAAAGACCTGGAATCCCTGTCAGAGGGAACAGGGTTTTTTGCAGTGGAAGCTTTAACCCCCTTGGGACTTTGAGATATAGCTTCTGGGTCAGCAGCGGGGTTTTTATACAGAAATTTATGAGAATCCGGGACCCTGTAGTATCTGTCTGGCTTAGCAGGTGCAGGGGGTAAAGAGTCTGGGGATAGGCCGGACTCTGAAAATACATAATCTACAATGTCTAGAACAGGTGGAATAGCTGAGGGTCTGTGCTGAGGAAGTAGCATAAAGTCTCTGAGCCTTTTCTTAGATTCAGAGTAATCTTGGCTGGCTCTCCCAGTGGAAATGTTCCCTCATGGTATGTAGGGTTTCCCCAAAAGAATAATCCTCAGGAGGAGAGGCTGAAGGAATGGATTCTTCAGCATCAGAATCCTCATAGGGAAGCATGGAGAAATCCTGTTCACAAGAGGAATCAGAGGAAACAGAAACCTGATCAGAAGAATCATACTCTGTCTCTTGCCTAGGCCTCTTATCAGGAGGAGAATGGGAACCCCTGATCAAGGTAATTAGGTCTTCGGCCATTTTAAGCATCTGTTTTTAGGCATGGAAGTCTGAGTAGGTGAATGCTGTACTTGTTTCTTTGTCTTTAGTGCTGCTTTAGTCTTTGTCTTTGAAGCTGAAGATGGCTTGATATAAAGTTGTGTAGGTCTGAAGACACCCTCAGAAGCCGATGCCTGCTCAGCGGCTCCGGACCCATCTGAGGGTATGATTTCCAAATGACCAATACCTTGAGTATCCAGAGGCCCAGTCGGCTCCACGTGGGAGTCGGAAGCGGCCTGTGGCTCTGAGGTAGCGGGCGCCAGGGGCTGTGAAAGCACCTCACTGAGAACCGGTGAACCGGCGACTGGCCTAGCAGAGGCTTCATCGTCGGTTTTGGACCTCGGATGCCTATTTTTTTCCATGCATTTTTTGTAAACTCCGGTTGTCGGCTGGTCCAACAGCATTATGTAGTTAAATCTTCGGCCAAAGTAATGGAAGGCAAAATCGAACAGACACTTGATAGTGCATTGGTTAAATCTAGCACAAAACCGACAGCTAGCAACATTATGATCAGGGCCTAGACAAGGAATACAGTAAGACTGAAAATCCTTATGAGGTATTTGCTTCCCACAAGAAATACAATTGTTAACTTTTTCTGACATCTGCCTGGAGCAAGAGAAAAGTTTCCCCAATGGGGTACTTAGCTTTAATGAAGACATCGGTTCTGAAATTCGTATTTGAAAATCTCAGGAGTCGGCCGATTGGCACTTGCAAACTGCTTATGCTTCGGGCACTGCGAGGCAAAAGACTGAAGAAAATGGTGTCGGCTGCATATTTTATACCCCTGGCGCACTGACATCAGGGAAGAGATGATGCCGGACCTAGACTTTGGAATTCCGGCCGACTACGGGTAGCCTGCCAGCAGGATAACCCAAGGGTGATGACTGCAACAGTGAAACACAATGGACATCTTGGCTTGGAATACTGAGGACATATCAGGGGGACAATGAAAGGAAATATAACAAAAGGGTAGATTTCTAAATACATTTATGAAAAATATTTGGTATGAAGATTAACTCAGTTGTAGGAACTCTTGACAGAATTTACATATTATTCCCCAAAGTACAACTGGCCTAGACTTGATAGGAACATGTGCATTTAACTGAAAGCTAAACTTACACACACACACACACACACACACACACACACACACACACACACACACACACACACACACATCTAATAACTATTTCAGATCTTGTACTGATAAAACCGAATATAAAAATGCAGCTAAGGAAGTAAAACTGACACACTGGACTTTCCCACCTACCTACTAGAAAGAGGGGAATTTAACAAATGGGTAGTGGAAATTACTTGAGAGTTATTAGGAAAGAGAAATTTCTTCAGAAGGGATAGGTAGTAAGTGGGGTAAAATGAAAATGGAGTTTAAAAACAGGAATAATGAAAGAGGAAGTGATATGGTTAAGATGTAATAGGAATTATTCAGAGGGGCTAACAAAGGTTAAAGTATTGCAAGAGGAATTGCACAAAAGAAAAAAAGCCAAATGCACAGTACTAAAGAAAATAATGGAGCATTTGGATAATATGACTAAGTTTAGAAAAACTGCTGTAAAGCAAAAAAGTTTGATAACTCCAGAGCACAAAAACATTTAGCACACTGACTTAAACAACAGGAAGCTGAAAGGTCTGTCGCCAAACTTAGACAGTATATGACAAAAGAAGTAAAACAGATCTTATTACGGTATTAGAGACATTTCAGAAATTTTATGAAAATTTGTACAAAGCAGAGGAATGTGGAAACCAAGAAAGAGCACAAATGTTAATATTTATAGGAGACTCACTTATGTGAAGGTTAGTGGAAGATCGGGCTCAACAACTAAAAGCTAAGATAAAAGGGGATAAGATTAAAACAGTGATGTATAATCAATCTGCAGGTAAGTCTCCAGGACAACACATTAGTATTCCTGTGCAAGCTTGGAACTTGGGGGGAAAGTGAGTGATAAAGATCTGGAATACTGACGGTGTTTAATATTTTAAAAGGAGGCGAAGTACAAGCATCTTGGAAGAAAGACCTCTCAGACCCAGCTTCATATAGAACCATTTCAATTTAAACCATGATGGTAAGCATCTATGTCTATACTAGCTAAAAGAATGTCAAAGATGCTGTCAGAATTGACAGATATGGATCAAAGTGGTTCTGTACAGGGGAGGCAAACATGTGACATCAACAGAACAATGATGATCCAGAGGGAAGCAGACATCTTCATTCTGAAGAGGTGAAAGGTCAACTGGGTGGAACTGGATTATTCCACAGAGTACTATGTCCTCTCAGTAACAATATTTATAGTGGCAACATTATCATAGAACGTTTAGAGGTAAGAACTGGGTCTGAAGAAGTCTACAAAGATGGAAGTGCTTATTCCAATAAAAGCTATAAAATGAATGATCTGTAGTGAACATCTTTTTTGAAGAAAGAGAATTTGGAAGTGGATTTATTTTGTTTTTAGAAATAAAATAATTTAGTTGAAAGGACTGCTCTAAATGCTTGCACTCTCAACAGTCTTGTGTTGGATGACTCAAGATGACAGTCCTAGTTGGATTCTACTAAAACTGTTTCTAGGTGACCACACTAAAATAATCTTGGCCACTAATTATATCCATTCACCAGCAAGCATCTATTTTCTTCATTAAGCTCTAAAGCAAACCTTATCATTACAACAATAACTTAATTATTTGTGCATATCTGAATCTAAAATAGAACTCTTCTTTCAATCCCACTTTAGACTCTTAACTTGACTCTTACAATATCACTCAAAATGTTAAAACAGGTACTAGATGAAAACATTATATGACGTCTTCGTGTTTGTTTCTTGCTGTTACTTGCATTTACATGCATGCATACCACAGTTCATTTAACTATTTATTGTAATCAACTAGTCATATTACTGTATTGTACGGAGTACAATAAATACACGAAGATAACGGTTTCAGTTAATATGCTTTACTATCACATTTTTCTTTTCAGATCTACAAGTATGTAACACAGATGTTGTCAGCTCTCTATGGCAAATACCGAAAGCTTGACTGTATTTATACCTAAAAGTCTGATATTTTTTCTCAGATTCTGACTATAACAGTTAATTTTTTTGTATAACAGTTTTCCTTTGTTTACTTGTCCTTGGTTCTTTATAGTTTGATGACCCATGGAAACTCAGTCTTGCATCATCTGAAACGTGGTGTTCCAGCACTATCTGAAACTTGATGTTACATCTCTTTACTTCATTGATGTCCTTCTAGCTACCATCTGCACAGTTATTTTACAGACTTTGTTTCTCAATAACATACTCCTTTACACGGATGCCAAAAAATCTAAGTCTGCCACCACACTATTTTTTATTTTTCAGCATTTTATATTATTTCTAAATTAACCCTTTATATTTCATATTATTTTTGCAGCTTTTTATTCAAGCTAATCATGCTAGTGAAAAGACAGTGAACTATTATTCTTTCAGGCCCCCCTTATTTTATTATTTTGAGGAAAGGACTAAACTTCACTTAAAGAAAAGACTGCATTTGTTGTATTAGCATCGCTATTGACAGCATTTACCACTTTGCTCATATTTACAATCATAACTTGCTGAGTTATTACAACTCTATGTAACCTGCAGCATAGAAAACGTACAGTTGTGTACACTTACCATAAATGTAGATGTCTGAGTGTATTCACTGTTGCAGTCACTACATTTGGGTAATCTGCTGGCAGGTTGCCCTCAGTCGGTCTGAATTCCAAAGTCTTGGGTCCTGCGTTGGTTGCTGTCTCCTCTTCCATGATGTCAGGTCATCAGGGGTATAAAATATGCAGCAGACGTCATTTTCTTTAGTTTTTCTTGCCCCAGATGTCAGGTGCCCCCAAAAAGGTAGCAAAAATATATATACATGCATCAATATAAACTTTACCTTCATCTACAAGCAAATACACCACATAGGTTGTAGAAGATAGAGAAGGAAAGATAAACTCCAGACTGAAAGGGGGATGGTGGGCGGGTAACCTGGACTGCAACAATGAATACACTCTAACATCTACATTTATGGTAAGTGTACACAACTGTACTATGTTCTTCGTGTTTCACTGTTGCAGTCATTACATATGGGTAGAATCTCAAAGCTATGGAATGGGAGGCTGGAGCTAAACAGCATTTGGTGCGGCTATAAGGCCCTGCAGAACTGCAGTGGCAAAGCCTGCCCTGGACATAAGAGTAGAGAGGCAAATGATAATGCTTTGTAAAGGTGTGAACAGAACTCAAGTAGCAGCCTTTAGAATGTCCTTGGTTGATACTCCTCTGAGAAAGGCTGCTGACATACCTGCAGCTCTGGTGGAATGAGACCCAATGCCCTTGGGCACGGGTTTACCATGGTGTAAGTAGCAGAAACGGATGAGTGGCTTATCTACTTTGAAGTAGCCTGCTTTGAAATAGCCGTTCCTTCTGATCCTGCAGCATATGTGACTAGTAACTGCTCAGTTTTTCTTAGAGCTTTAGTCCTGCTCAAGTAGAATCTTAGCTGTCTGTGTACATCCAAGGAATACAGAATTCTCTCCTCCTTGTTCTGCGGATTTGGATAAAAGGTTGGCAGATGAATAGTTTGGTTAAGAGCCACACTGGAAACCACCTTAGGCATAAATGAAGGATTGGTCCTCAGAAACACCCTGTCTGGGTAAAATATGATAAAAGGCTCTTCAGCCATGAGGGCCTGTAGCTCTGAGACTCTTCTTGCTGAAGTAATTGCTAGGACCAGAGCTGTGTTCCATGATAAGAACTTCATATCCGCAGTAGCAGCTGGTTCAAATGGAGGCCGAGTGAGCTTTTCCAACACATAATTGAGGTCCCATGCAGGTATTGGTGATCTTCTGGGAGGCATACATTTTAATTGATGAGAAAGATAGGCCTTTGTCAGTCATCTCAGTCAAGTATTGTTATATCTGAGGAATATTTGGTTCTGCTGTATCAGCTCCTTGTGCTTGATTCCAAGCACAGAATCTCTTCTCAGCATAAGATTTTCTAGTACTAGGCCTTCTGGCTTCCAAAATGACATCCATCACAGCTTTACTGAGAGGTGTTGTTTGCATAACTACATGATCAGCCATGCTGCCAGGTTCAGTGTTTGGAGTTGATTGTGCAGAATCTGATTGTTTTGCTGGGACAGTAGTTGAGGTCTTTGAGGTAGGGTCCAAGCTGGGTATTGAGACAAGTTCCTTAAGATTGGGTACCAGTATTGGCGGGGCCAGTCAGGGGCAATTAGTATCATCTTTGTTTTCTCTTGTCTGACTAAGTAGGACCCTGGGAAGAAGAGGCAGAGGAGGAAAGGCGTAAACTGATAGGTTTTTCCAACTGAAGGATAGGGCGTCCACTTTTTATGCTTGTCTGTGATAAGTCCTTGTGCAGAATCTTTTCAATTGATAATTTTGAGGAGAGGCAAATAGACCTATGTCCGGGCTCCCCCATTTCTTTATCATGCTGAAGACTTGTGGATCTAGTTTCCACTCGTGAGGGTCCATAAGGTTTCTGCTTAAATCGTCTGCCAGCGTGTTTTGTTTTCCTGGCAGGAATTGAGCTTGAAGATGTATTTGGTAAGTCAAAGCTGTGTCCCACAGTGCCATGGCTAATCTGCAAAGGGGGTATGAGTGTGTGCCCTCCTGCTTGTTTATGTACCACATAACCGTGGTGTTGTCCGTCTTTATCAGTAGTTGTCCTGGATGAAGTAAGTCCTTGAAGGCTGTTAGGGCATTTTGAACAGCTAGCATCTCTTTTTGGTTGATATGCAGATGCATTTGTTTTGGGGTCCATATGCCCTGAATGCATCTTCTCGCCAGATGGGCCCCCCATGCATAATCTGATGCATTTGTTTTAAGGTTTGGCTGGCAGGCGGTAGAGTGAAGGGCCGTCCCATGTTTTGGTGACATGCCTTTGCCCACCATAGAAACTCCTGTTGTAGGCAGGGAATGAGAGGAATCATTGTTTCCAGACTATGATAATGTTGACTCCATAAACTTTTTAGGTACCACTGAAGTTTCCTCATATGCAGTCTTGCATATGGAATTAGTAGGATGCAGGATGTCATGAAGCCCAAAGCCTGCAGACTTTGTCTTGCAGATAACTGGGTTTTTGTTGCCATCAGTTTGAAGTAAGTAGTCAGTTGCCTTTGTTTGTCTGGCGTGAGGTAAGCCATCTGGGCAGTTGTATTCAAGCTTGCACCCAGGAATGTTATCTTTTGAGAGGGTACCAGTTGTGATTTCTTTTCGTTTACTGTGTACCCTAGGCATGATAGCAGCCTTTTCACAAATGCCAGGTGTAGAAGAAGAATGTCCTTGTTCTCTGCTTGAATGAGACAGTCGTCCAAGTAAGGATATATTTGTATACCTCTTTGTCTGCAAAAGGCAATTACTGGTGCCAGGCACTTTGTACAGACCCTGGGAGCAGTAGATAAGCCAAAGGGCAGTGCAGAGAATTGGTAATGCATTAAGCCAGCCTTGAAACTGAGGTATCTTCTGCACGATTCCCTTATTGGGACATGCAGGTATGCCTCTTTTAGGTCTAATGTCACCAGTCAAGCATTCTTGCCCAGCATGGGCAGAAGCTGCTGCAAAGTCAGCATTTTGAATTTTGGAATGTCCAGGTATGTGTTCAAAGTTGATAAATCCAGTATTGGCCGCCAGGCCTTGTCCTTTCTGGGTGCCAAGAACAGTCTTGAGTAAAAAACTTGTCCTTTTTCCTGTTCTGGTACTGGCTGAATGGCCCCCATGTCCATGAGGGACGTAAGCCATTTCTGTGCCTTTGCCCATTGATTTTTTGGCAGATCTGGCCAACCGTTTGCCATTGGCAGAGTAGGGAAATGGAATCTGTATCCCTGTGATACAGTGTTTAGCACCCACTTGTCTTGGGTTATTAACTGCCAATTTTGAGCAAAAAGTGCAAATTTTCCCCCTAAGGGTGCTGCCAAAAGGTAAGTGCTTGGTGAAGGCAGGGGGAAGCCATTGAGACTGTTTTCTTTAGGGTTGCGCTTTATCTCCTCCAGATTTGGAGGTAGAAGCACCCCATTGCTTTGACCTGTAAGAATCTTATGCCTGGTATTTGGAACCCTTAGGGAGTCTGGATTTGCCCCTTTGTGCTCTGTCGGACACAGGAAAGGACACATTTTTTGGTAGGCCAGTGTCTACTGAATCTTGGTGGCTGCACTTGTAAGAAGTCTTTTACAGTTTGCATAGACTTAGCTTTGTCTTCCATTTTCTTTAAAACCTCTTCTGCCTTAATAACAGAGTATCATGCTGTAAAGGTGCATCCAGTAATTTAGCTTTAACATGATCAGGCAAATTTTGCTCTTTCAGCCAGGCATGATTCCTAATCACAGATCCAGTAACTGCGGCCCTGCAGGAGGCCTCTAAGGAATCAAAACCACATTGCAAAGTATGCTTTCCAACCTGTTCAGATGCATGCAATAATTCCTGCAATTCTTTATTTTCTTCACATTCAGAAATCATTTTCTGTTTAAGCAATCCCGTAACATGTTACTGATACTTGAGCATATGAAACTGGCAATTTAAGGCCCTAATTGCCAAGGTTGCGGATGTATAAACCTTCTTTCCCCATCTATTCAGTGCCCTTGAATCTGTCAGAGGGTGTAGGAGTTTTTGCTGTTAAGGCCTTAACTCCCTTTGGACCCTGTGAAATAGTTTCAGGATCAGCAGCAGGGTTTCTAAATAAAAATTTGTGCGAGTCAGGGACCCTGTAATATCGGTCAGGCTTGCTGGGAACCGGAGGTAAGGAGTCAGGGGTCAAGCTTGACTCCGAAAACACATCATTCACAATGTCTAAAACAGGGGGTATGGCTAAAGGCCTGTGCTGAGGGAGAAGGAAATCCCTGAGCCTCTTTTTTGATTCTGAGAAATCTTGACTCTCCCAGTGAAAATGCTCCCTCAAAGTATGCAAGGTTTCTCCAAATGAATAATCCTCAGGAGGTGATGCAGATGGGATAGACTCCTCTGCATCAGAATCCTCATAGGGAGGTAGAGATAAGTTCTGATTAGAAGAGGAATCAGAAGAAATAGAAACCTGATCTGAAGATTCATAATCAGTGTCTTGTCTAGACCTCTTATCTGGAGGGGGTTGGGAACCCCTGATCAAGGTAATAAGGTCTTCAGACATTTTGATCATCTGTTTTTAGGCATAGCGGCCTGTGCACGTTGCTCATGCGTCTGTTTTTTAGCTTTAGAAGTTGCTTTTGTCTTTGGTTTTGCAGCTGTCATCGGTTTGATATAAAAATATTGAGGCTTGAATACACCCTCAGAAGCCGGTGCCTGCTCAGCAGCTCCGGACCCATCGAAGGAGATACATCCGTGGGTCCAATATTTTGAGTATCTCGCGGCATGCCGGACTCCACCTGGTTCTCGGTAGGGGCCTGCGACTCGAAAGTAGTGGGTATCAGGGGCTGTGAAAGCTCCTCAGAGTACCGGTGAACCGGTGACTGGCTTAGTAGAAACTTCGTCGTTGGTTTTGGCCCTCGACTGTCTGTCTCTGTCCTTTTCTTTGCGTTTTTTGTGTACTCCGGTAGTCGGATTGCTATCAGACGACATTTCTAGGTAGTTAAATCTGTTTCCAAAATATTTTGAGGCAAAAATATACCGACGCTTAATAGTGCGTTGGTTAAATCTAGCACAAAACCGACAGCCAGGCATGTTGTGATCAAGGGCCTAGGCAAGGAATACAGTATAAATGGAAATCCTTAAGAGGTATTTGCTTCCCACAAGTAATACAATTATTAACTTTTTCTGACATTGGTATGGAGCAGGAAAAAGGTTTCCCCAACGGGGTACTTAGCTTTAGTGAAGACTTTGGTTCTGAAACTCAAACTCGAATACTTCAGGAGTCAGCCGACTGGCACTTGCAAAATGCTTCTGCTTCGGGCACCGTACGGCAAGAAAGACTAAAGAAAATGGCATTGGCTGCTTGTTTTATACCCCTGACGACCTGACGTCATGGAAGAGGAGACAGCAACCGACGCAGGACCCAAGGCTTTGGAATTCAGGCCGACTGAGGGCAACCTGACAAAAGATTACCCAAATGTAATGACTGCAACAGTGAAACATGAAGAACATCTGTTTTAAGCTGTCATTATTATTATGACCCCCCAAAACTACTAGCGCAGGATGTATTAACAAATTTAGCAATTTGGTCTCAGATGACTATTTTGTGAATATGTCTCGCCAATTATGGACAGTGTCAGCTTCTGTTTTTGTCTTTTACTATTAACACTGGGTTATTTGAAACCACACATACAACTGTGGTTTCACTTTAACAAACATTTTGAAATTTAAAGGCAATACTTCCCATTTATACTAAATTGTAATCTGTCTATTAAAGATAATTGTAATGACTTACTAAATAGTAGGATTTCATTATGCCTGTAAGTGCACAATCTATGAGATATTTTGCCCTACTAGCTTTCATACCAAGCTCTTTTAAATCTGCATTTGCTATCTTTAAAACTTGGAAATGTAATACTGAAGTGCAATATTTTTTTGGTATTGTTGTCCTATCATAGTACAAGTGGATGGTATTTTTACCATTTGATCTGTATGAAGTATTGGTCTGTCACTCAAAATGCTAAGTATTTTAACCCATGGTCCTTTTTTTGTATTAGTGTTGTTTAAACAGAGTATTGGTAGAAATCATACCCTTTTTCCCCCTGTTGAGTTTATTCTTATTTTTGTGTTATTGTCTACACACTGTGACATTTTTGCATGATGTCTTCCCTTGTCAGAATTGTTACATTTTTGAGGTAACATACAGCATCTAATAGAGATCGAGCTGTTTACTGAAATGTTTGTCAGTCTGATTCTTTTCTATGTTTATTTATGCCTGACCTTGTTCAGCTAACCACGCTGTTATACTTGTGTTAAATGTTATCCTACCAAATGGAAATGCTGTATGCTTTTTATAACTGAAATTGTCTTGTGTTCTACTTTGTGTAGCATTTTCCAAACTAGGTTTTATTAATTCCCTCTGTTTTGATGTTCAGAATGATGCAAATGAAATGGAGATGTCTGTGCTGAATGCTGTGTGCCTTGTCTCACAGCTGCATTTTTATCTACAGTCCTTGAAGCATGTTCCAGACACTGAACATTCAGCTTGTCTTAAAGCTGTACCAGAATATATGTATGCTACAAACAGAAATAAATATATTTCACTAACTATATTATTTCTACATATATTATAGCAACGGATGTGTACATGCATCTAACTAGCAAATAGATGTGCACATGCATTTATACATTTTTAAACATATCTATCACTGTATACATTCCCTCTGTTTTATTTTAAATACAAACTGTCTACATTAGTATGTACTTTTTAGTCCAGCTATATTGCTATTAACTAGAAACACATTGGGAAATAAAAACGTTAGTTTTCTTTTAATACAGCAAGTTAATACTAGATATAACTCTATCACTAAAAATTCATCTATACTGGCTATAGTGACCTCAAACATCTTTTATAAACTTAAGAAATCATAAACACTTCATATATTATACTGACCAATCCTATCAAATACGCCCTTTAAAAGCATTACGTCTTCTCCCAGATGCTTTACATCTTACTCATTTCCTAACAACATTAAACACCTATTGCAAAGTGACCTACATATCGTAGACTAGGCGCAATTATACAACTCGCAGAGACGATTTCTGCCATATCTACATTTTATAACATTTTCACTTCAATTCGAAACAAATTGATAACTAGATCCAAATGTACTTAAAGCTACCTACAGGTCAACATTAAGGCTGATACAAAACAAGTAAAAGTTTGGACTAGCAGGGGGAAAAAAGATAAAAAAAAAGCTCTGATAAATGCCATCAGTTTCAGGAATTAAAAAAACTGTCAGAATACAAACTAACTCTTCTGAAACCCATTATTTCAGAAACCTACAATCTAAACAACTCACCAATAGCCCTCAGGAATCTGGAATTTCTGGAATACAATAAAAGCTTAGCATCAATAAAATCTTTCCAAAATCAAATGCCACATCTGATCTATCCTTTAGCCTGTTTGATGACATCTCTAGGAAAGTATCTTCTTCCCCATAACCTCTACCCCTACTTTAATGTCACTAATAACAATGAACTTATGATCCTCTAAACAAAATCATTTATAATCCACCCTTTTACTTTAAAGCTGCTACTGCTAAGTCTACTGACATGCACCTTAAATTAACTACATATTTTATCCCAACTTTCAGTACCTAAATCCAGTGATGCCAAGTATAAATTCTTCTTTTCTCACCAAACCACTTGCTTATACATTTAAATTATCTCTTTCCACTGGTGTATTTCCTCCCAGCTACAAACTTTCTCTTTATCATCCCATCTGCCAGCGTTATCTCACTTCAGACCTCAACAGACTATGTGCCAATTGCAAGTCTTTGATCTTTGGCAAAAATATTATAAAAACTTATGGCTAAACAGACAAGACCTCACAAATGACATGGTTTCTGCCCAAATTATAGCACTCAGACTTCATTTTTTTCTCTCTCTTACCTCAGAAATCTGCTCTAACATGGAGAAAGGTCTCAATGGGGCTATTTTTCTTGACATTAAAAGAGCCTTCAAATGTGTGAATCATGACCTTCTGCTACATAAACTAGCAAAATTAATTTTTACTTCTGCAATTAATAGTTGGTTCAGTAACTGCCTCACTTGCACAGCTTTTACCATTTTGGTAAAGCAAGCCTTTTTATGTGGTTCTTTATTAATTGGAGCTACTCAATGTTCTGTGCTAGGTCATCTTCTCATTATATGCAAGTAGTCTACTTAGGGATCTGTCTTGCCTAAAAATTACTGTTTACGCAGATGACATAGTACTTATTTGTGCCGCAAAAATCAATTCAATATCTTTCCGCCTCACTGCAAAAAAAAAAAAAAAAAAAACAAAAACAAAAAAAACTTCTCAATAACCAGAAACTTGATTGCTACAAATAAACTCATACAATACAATTAAGTTATCAGTTATGATCTTTGATACATCCAGATGGCTTAATAGCCTCCAGTACCTTACTATTTCAGATCCCTCAGGATGCATCCTTCTCCAACACGCAGCAAAAACATCTAGGAGCCATACTAGACGGTCTTTTCACTATCAAATTCACTATTCATATTCACTTTTCAAATATCCTAGACCTGGTCATTACCAACATGGGAGATCGATGCTCCACGTCAGGTTTGACCATAAGCTAATCACCCTTGACGGCCACATCCCACCCCCCAGTAGGGAAACCTCCATAAAAAACTTCTCCAAAGCCAACTTCATGTTACTCAAGTCAGAAGTGACAAACTTCATGACACCCATGCAGACGGGAACTGAAAGTTCGACCGCTGAATCCTACACTAAGGCACTGAATGAGCGCATCCACTTGTGCATGAACCATGCCATTCCAAACAGAACCAAGACTATCTCCTCCAAAAAAATGAACCCAATCTGGTGGTCCCCTGCCATAAACAAACTATACAACAGAAGGAAGAAACAGTTGCAGAAAAGAGGAAAATCCCAGGATGCAAAAGACTCCCTTACCAGCCTCAGTAAGAAGCTGAGATCCCTCATAAAATCCTCCAAAGCTAGTTACGAAAATAAAACTGCCAAAGATTCCAAGGACAACCACAAGGCATTCTATAGTTATGTCAAGAATCTAAATGGCAATGCTCAGATCTACTCTGAGCTACAACAGAATGGCATTAAATATACTGATCCCAAGGTTATTGCCAATATCCTGTCAGATTGATTCAGTGCCAACTTCATCCCCCTCTCACCCCCTAAAAGGCCCATCTCAATACCAAAAGATTGCCAGATTCCAGTAATCACAGCCACACAGGTAAAAAAACGAACTCGCCAAAGCTAAGAATACAGCATCCATGGGACCAGACAACATCCCGGGCTGTGTACTACATGAACTACAAAATGAACTGGCACCTCACCTAAGTGCCATGTTTAATCATAGCCTCACCGCAGGCTTTGTGCCCAATCAGTGGTGCACAGCTGCACTTATCCCACTCCACAAGGGGGGATCCACCTTGGATCCCGGGAACTATTGTCCCATCAGTCTGACAAGCCTGATCTGCAAAGCCATGGAATGCATTATCATGGAACTTATAAACAAAGACATTGGCAACCTTCAAACACTGGACCCCACCCAGTCTGGTTTCATAAAGGGTCGATCTTGTCTCCTCAACCTGACTGACTTCTTCAAATCAGTCTCCAGAGCCGTGGACGAGGGTAAGTCGGTCGACACAGCCTATCTGGACCTCACCAAGACCTTTGATACCATCCCCCACTCTTATTTTATTTATTTATTTTACATTTGTTGACTAGGATAGTCCGACTGGATACATGTCCATTTTCAGCGGAGGCCCAGGGAGAAAAGCTCCAGAATAAACAGATAAAGTAAAAAACATTACAAACTCATTACAAAATAAAATCTCCAGGTAAACAGATACTGTAGAAACAATATAGATATATTTACAAAGTATACATAGACAATCATGAAAATACAAGTTCACGGGTTAAAGGCTACCCCTGTTTACAAGATGGGGAACAAATAGACAGTAACTAGATTACTAGTTTATTCAACATTTCTTAATTAGAGCTAGCCAGGCTTATTACAGTGGCATAGCCAGTTTAGTGCCAGGTGTTGTCTAAGTTTGGTTTTAAACTGGTCTATGGAGGAGAGCATTGTGATGTCAGCTGGAAGTAGGTTCCAGACTCTACTTGTAGGGCATCACCAGCTGCATTGTTAGTTTTGATGGTTTGAATTAATAGTTTATTTGATGATCGAAGTAATCTTAGATTGTTATGGGGGGTGATTATGTTTCTAAGAACGGGTGTATGATTTGGGTTATAGAGAATTTTATTGGCGATAATCAGAAGGTTGTATTGGATTTGATTGGGTAATTCAAGCCACCCAAGCTGTTTGAGGTTGATACAGTGGTGTGTCCTAAAAGGCAGGCCAATGGCAAATCCGGCAATGTGATTATAACAGGTTGACAGTCTGTTGGGTACAGTCTTGTTTAAATTGGAGAGAAGGGGGAAGCGTATAGCAGTGTAGAAAGTAGATGAGAGCGAGGTATAGTAATCTTGGCTGGAGGGGTTAGGAAGGCTTTAATTCTATACAGAGACCCAAGTTTTTTATTGATGGTCTTGATAGTTTGATTTACTTGGAGGTCAAATTTTAGGTTGTTGTCCATGATGACACCTAGTAGTTTTGTAGAGGGGTCAGGGGAGATTATTGTGCCATCTTTTGCATTTATAGTGAAGTTAAAAGCAGTAGACCTATGTGTTGGAAAGAATAGCAACATTTTAGTTTTTTGGGGGTTTAATAACAGTCTCCGATCAGAGAGCCTGTTTTCCACAGTACTGAATGTGAACTGGGTAGCAGACCTCAAGTCTGAGGGAGATGTAGCTGAGCAATCCAGGGTGGAGTCATCAGCGTATTGAATGCAGGTGACATTAGGGATGACAGTATGTAGGTCATTAATAAAGATGGAAAACAGTAGGGGCCCTAGTATGGAGCCTTATGGTACCCCGAGGGTATTTGGTAACAGGTTGGAGAGCTTGTTCTGCCAGAGAACAGCTTGCTGCCTCCCACTGAGGTAGGATGAAAACCACTGAAGGGCCTTAGAGTCCAGGCCGAAAGTTTGCAGGGTGTCCATCAAAAGATGGTGATCGACCATGATGAATGCCTTGGATAGATCCAAGAAGAGAGCTGAGGATATGTAATTATTGTTATGGTTATTATTTATGGTATTGGTAAAGGCCAGTAGGGCTGAGGTTGTACTGTGGTGAGGTCGGAAGCCGTGTTGATTATCAGCAATAAGGTGATTTTGGATTAGATGGTGCAAGAATTGTTTATGTACACATTTTTCCATTAACTTTGCAAGTGGAGAAAGTATGGCAATTGGTCTATAATTGGAGAATTCAGTGGATGAACCTCCTTTATGCAGTGGGATTACATAGGATGTCTTCCAAAAAGTGGGGATTTTAGCCTCTGCTATGGTGCGATTAATTAGTATTGATATTGTATAGGTGGTGGCATCAACTGATATTTGTAGGTACTCGGCGGGGAGTTTGTCGGCGGAGAGCATAGTAGGTTTTAGTTTTTTGATCAAGGACCAGGTTAGAGCCATGGACACTGGTGTAAGGCTAAACGAGAGTTGGTTTTTGAAAGTGATACTGTCAGGGCCATAGGATCTAGGAGGTAATTGATTAGCTAGGGCTTGAACTGTCTCAGTAAAGAAGCAGTTAAAACTGTTAGAGACTTCTTCAGGGGTTTTATCAATGGTAGCGGCAGGGGTAGGTGGAGATGTTTTACCAGGATGAAGTAATTTATTCAGGCCTGCCCAGAACTTTTGGGGATTATTCTGGTTAGCAGTTTGTAAATTACTATAGTATTGTTTTTTGTCTTTCATTATGGATTTTTTGGTTTCATTCCTAGCTTGCCCATATTTAACATGGTCATGGGGGGTTTTGACTCTGGAATCATAGATAAACTTACTAAGCTGGGCATTAATCTCTACGTCACTCAATGGGTTGCCAACTGGCTTACTGACAGAACCCACACTGTAAAAGTAGCCAACTCAAAATCCAGCTTAAGACAAGTAACAAGCAGAGTACCTCAGGGTTCAGTCCTGGGACCACTCTTGTTTGGCATCTACTTCTCTGAAGTACAGGCCAGCACTAAGGGACTCTGGCTAACAAAGTTCGCAGATGACTGCAAACTGAGAGCCATTACTGAATCCCCAAATTATGTGGGTATTCTACAAAAGGGCCTTACAGAAACAGATGCTTGGTGCCAGAGCCATGGGCTCAAGCTCAATGCCAAGAAATTTATAGTTATCCCCTTTGGAAAAAACCATGTACCCATGAATTACCACATAAGTGGCAGTACACTAAACACTGAAAGTGTGATAAGAGACTTAGGGACACAGGTGGACAGTGGTCTCACCTTCGATAACCACATAGCCACAACAGTCAGGAAATCCTTCTATGTAACACCTCATCACTAAAGGCTTTTCATCCAGAAAAAAGGAGGTCATTGTCCCACTGTACTCATCCCATTAGACCCATTATAGAGTACAACGCCCTGTTTGGTATGTACCTCACAAGACATCTGCAACAACTGGAAAGGCCACAGAAATACCTCACTAAAAGAATCACAGGCCTAAAGCAGATGCCCTACGCTGACCGTCTAAAAAAAACTCCAGCTATACTCTGTCGTATATCGCCTACTCAGAGGTGATCTCTCTGCTTAACATACAAGGTCATGTCAAACCCAGTGCTGTTAGACATGCTACACTTAAAGAAATCCCAATCCCTCAGAGCCACACGCTCCAGGGATCCAAACCTGGTCATCACAATGAACAAAACATGCTGGAGGGATAGGTTTCTGACCCAGAGACTCCCCATACTTTGGAACAGACTGCTCATACATGTCAAGCGGAGCGCCTCTTTGGCCCTCTTCAAAAGGAACCTTGATGATTGCATGGGAGATAGGAAATTCACCCCAGGGATCACGACAGTCACCTGCTAAACAGGGAAGTAAATATTCTGGGAAGAAATAGTGAGGGAATTGTTATGGCTAGGCTTGCATAGGCCCTAGGGCCGATAGCCTAGTACCAATCTATGAACAAATATCGGGACAGTTGTGCTACATCTGGATCTGAATTTGAACTGCTCATGCCCCACCTTACTTTCTACTACTCTGCGTATTTATCAATCATCCTCTCCAGAACTTCCATGCAATGTGACAGGAGTCTGATACCGCTATACTGCCCACAGTTGTGAATGCCACCTTTGTTCTTTAACACTGACACTAGTATGCCTATCTCACCCAGCATCTTTATCATATACGCTGTGACCTCATATGAGCCTGCTGCTTTCCCTGACTTCATTTTCCTTAGTACTGTTCTTTCTTCTTCTAAAGTGGACTACTCCTCTTCTCTCACTGTAAGCTGTGTCTGAGGCAATGTAGCTTCTGTTGGGTTTTCTTCATTCAGAAGCTCTGGAAGTACTCATTCCATCTGCCTTTGATGTTTTGTGGACTGGTGAGCAGGTTGTTGCTGGCATCACTTATGAAGGATGTCGGACCACCTTCTTTATTTTTTGATCTTTGCCTTGTAACCTTGATATGGTTTCTTTTCTCTATGTACAGACTCACTTTCCAGAAACTGGTAGACTGCCTCTGATGCCTTGTTCTTTGCTACTGCGACTCTTTTCTAAGCCTCTTTGTTAGCCAACCAGTATTCCTTCCTAGCCTGGTCTGTCTTTTCTATCTCCCACTTTTTCCTGCACTCCTTCTTTCTTTTGATGACTTCCTACACTTCTGCATTCCACCACCAGCTTTCCTTATGCACCTTATTTCCATACCTGGCTTGGCCTCATATCTGTTCTTTAGTCCTCACACATGCTGTTTTGAGATGGTGCCATTCTTCTTCAACTTCACCTATTTCCTCTTCTTCTTGGGGAAGAAGAGCCCCAATTAATTCCTTGAACTGTTGTGCTTTCTCTCCAGTCAACTTCCAGGTATTCAGCCTGGTCTCTGTTGATCTCAGAGCCTTCTCTGACCACTACTTGCAGCCGATTGTGACAAATAGTGGTTTATTCCGTGGGCTGACTGCTTCAATGTGGATGACTTTGCAACTGCTAATTCTACCCAATGCCCTTTACTTACTAAAGAGGAAGTCTATTTGAGTTGTATGTTGACCGCTCTTGTATCTGTTCTTCTGAGTGTCTCTCTTTCTAAACTACGTGTTGGCTACTATAAAGCTATTTGCCAGAGAGAAATCTAGAATGGCCTCTCCTTTTTTATTCCTGTTGTCCCACCCATGTGAACCCAGGCAGTCTTCATATTCCATTCTGCCATGTGAACCCAGGCAATCTTCATATTCTGTTCTGTCTGTCTTGATATGTGCATTCAAGTCACCCATTATCAACGCCATTCATGTTGTCCTGCTTTATCTAGTAGGTTCTGCAACTGCTATCTGAATACTCTCTTTTCCTTGCTATCACAACCCTGCTATGGGGGAATAAGATGAAATTATGAATACTGCCCTATCATTAGGCTGGTGTCTGATTACCTTGAGTCTGTCATCAATTCTGATGACATCCCTCAGTGCCTTCTGTAGCCTCTCCCTCACCACAATTCCCATACCACTTCTAGCCTGTCCTCTTCCTGAATAGTAGACTCTGGATCCCAAACTAAGTGGCTTTGCTGAACTGTCCTTCCATCTTGTCTCTTGGATACAAAAGATAATCCAACATCCTCTGTACCATCATATTGTTCACATCCAAGCTTCATCCTGTCAGTGAACCTACACAGCGTGTAGCAATTCTTAAGTAGGTTGGCAGGTTGACTGGTTTAATGGGATTACTATCAAAATTTAGATCAGGACTTATGCGAAGCTGGGAAGGTCAAAAGACTGTTTACAAGTTTTTGTAATGCCGATCCAGAAAATATTTGAATCCACATTAGCGAATGTGCATTCACTAATGTGGAATCAACATTCTGATAACAGATCGCACTATAGCGGGGATCAGGAAATGCACCCTTTTCTCACTGTAGTGGGATCTTGAGTTGGAATATATAATATGCAGGGAGTGTGGGTGGTACAGGGGAGTTTGCCCCCCTGCAAAAACATTACCAGTAACATGGACTTTCGACATTGGAACTTCCGGTGTTCAAATGTTAATTCCATGTTACCATTTCCGAAATTTTGGTAATTCGTTATTCCCAATTTTGGCAAGCTGGTTTGATCAAAAGGTGGAAAATTATTTTGATTTTTCCACATTTTGATAGTACACTGGTTTGATGTCCAGCTTTTGCTCAACAGAACTATTCCAGGTCACCCAAGGGCTGCTGGGCTTTATGGCAGGCACACACTGGCCAATAAGGGCACATACACCCCTCACACTGTTAGCATAGTTCCCTGGCATAGATCAGAGTAGGACAGGTCCTTTACCCACTTATCACTGGCAAATACCTATGCCCATTTGGAAACATTACTCAACATGACTGAAATCATCTAGTCTATATTTTACACCATTGAAAGGCTGGCCCTGCCACAGCATGCAGTATGTGATCCATGTTCTCCTATCTTGAGGATACTGCATACAACAGTAGATGCCCACAGCGGTTGGTCTCTACAACTCTTCCCCCTATAGGGCACCATGTGGATCTGTGCTGCTGCCCACAGCTTCAGTCTTTGGTAGGTTTGAGATAGAAACACTCAGCATGTTTTTTGGACGTTGAAGGAATCTCACAGAGATGCAGGTAGAACATGCATCCTCCAAACAGGCAATGGCTGGAGGTCAGGATTGAAATGTATACCTTATACATCAGAGACAAAGAAAGTACAGTGGTGTACACTTACATAAATGTAGATGTTCGAGTGTATTCACTGTTGCAGTCATCACACTTGGGTTATCTGCCTGCAGGTAGCCCTCAGTTGGCCAGAATACTAGAGTCTTGGGATTTCCGTGTCGGATGCTGTCGCCTCATCCATGACGTCAGGTCGTCAGGGGTATAAAACATGCAGCCGACGCCATTACGTCAGTGTTTCTTGTCCCAGATGTCTGGAGCCCCCAAAACAGGAAGCAATCAAATGGTGTGGAACACCTCTAGTAAAAAGTAAATACCATTTCCATAAGATATGGCCAAAAAAGAGGATAGGTAGAAAGTACAGAAAGACAGGGGGTTGGAGGGAGGGTAACCAGGACTGCAACAGTGAATACACTTGAACATCTACATTTATGGTAAGTGTACACAACTATACTATGTTCTTTGTGTTTCACTCTTGCAGTCATCACACTTGGGTTGATTCCCAAAGCTGAGGAAGGGTGGAGGCAGTCAAGAAGTAGTAGGGCTGGCTAGCAGGTGTTGTAAGACTGCTGTGGCAAATCCAGCTCTGGATTTAGAAAAGATAAGCAAGTGGTAATGCTTGGTGAAGGTGTGTACAGAACTCCAGGTTGTAGCTTCCAGGATGTCAGTGGTAGGTACTCCCCTGTGAAAAGCTATAGAGGTTGATGTAGCCCTAGTGGAATGAGGCCTGATTCCCTGTGGGGTAGGTTTTCCATGCTGTTTGTAGCAGAAATGGATGCAGTGTGCTATCCATTTAGAAATGGTTTGTTTCAAAATGGTCTTGCCCTCTGCCCCTGTAGTAAAGCTGACTAGCAGCTGGTCAGATTTTCTGAAAGGTTTAGTCCTGTTAATGTAGAACCTGAGCTGTCTGTGCACGTCCAAGGAGTGCAGGATCCTTTCCCCTTTATTCTGAAGATTAAGAAAAAAGGTTGGCAAATGGATGGATTGGTTTAAAGCCACACTGGATACCACCTTAGGCATAAAAGATGGGTTAGTCCTGAGGGAAACCCTGTCCGCAAGGAAGACAATGAAGGGTTCCACAGCCATAAGGGCCTGTGACACTTTTCTTGCTGAAGTGATGGTTAGCAGTAAAGCTGTTTTCCAAGAGAGGAATTTTAACTCTGCTGTAGCAGCATACTCAAAAGGGGGAAGTGTGAGCTTCTCTAGTACAAAGTTAAGGTCCCAGGCAAGAGTGGGAGCTCTCCTTGGGGGTCTTAAATTGTTAGCTCCTCTCGGGAACTGTTTGATCAGAGGGTGAGAGAAGAGGGGTGGCTCAGTACAGTAGTGAGTTGATATGGCAGAGGCATGAATCTTAATTGATGAGAAGGATAGGCCTTTGTGGAGCAGCTTTGCTAGGTAATCTAGGATTTGAGGTAAGGAGGGCACGGCTCTGTCCTTCCCTTGATACTGGCTCCAAGAACAGTATCTATTCCACTTTTCTGAATAGGATTTCCTAGTACTGGGCCTCCTGGCCTCAAGGATAACATCCAGCACCTGTTTGCGGAGGGTTGCTGGTGATGTATTCAGGGAATGCCAGGTTCAGGGATTGCAGCTGAGGGTGCAAAATCTGTCCCTCCTGCTGGGACAGCAGAGAGGAGGTCTGATGTAGGTGCCAGGGTGGCACTGCTGTCAGATTGCACAGGAGTGGGTACCAGTGTTGACATGGCCAGTCTGGTGCAATAAGGATTGCCCTTGGCCTGTCCTGTTTGATCTTGAGGAGTACCTTTGGAAGGAGGGGCAGAGAGGGAAAGGCATAGATTGAGAGGTTTTCCCATGTGAAGGATAGGGCATCCACTTTCCAAGCTTGGCTGTGGGGAATTCTGGTGCAAAATTTGTTTAGTTGATGGTTTTGGGGGGAACGCAAAGAGGTCCATCTCTTGTGTCCCCCACCTGTGTATTAGAAGTTTGAATGAGTTTGGTTCCAGTTTCCACTCGTGTGGGTCCATTAGATTTCTGCTTAAGTCATCTGCCAGTGAATTGTGTTTGCCTGGCAGGAACTGAGCTTGCAGGTGCACTTGGTTGTTTAAGGCTGTGCTCCACAGAGCAATGGCTAACCTGCAGAGTGGGTAGAAGTGAGTTCCCCCTTGCTTGTTTATGTACCACATAACTGTGGTGTTGTCTGTCTTTAGCAGTTGTTGTCCTGGCAGGATAAGGTATTTGAAGGCTGTCACTGCATTCTGTACAGCTAACATTTCTTTTTGATTGATATGCAGGTGAATTTGTCCTGGGCTCCACTTCCTTGAATGCATTTGCATGCCATGTGAGCCCCCCATGCATAGTCTGATGCGTCTGTTGTCAGAGTTTGGACAGCGGGGGGGTGTGAGAAAGGGAGTCCCTTGTTGTGGTAGCAAGCCTCTGCCCACCAAAGGAACTCTGTCCTTAGGCAAGGAATGATAGGAATCACTGTTTCCAGGTCCAGGGAAGGTTGACACCAGAAACTTTTTAAGTACTAGTGAAGTTTCTTCATATGCAGTCTTGCATATGGAATCAGTAGAATACATGAGGCCATGAACCCTAGGGCTTGCAGTATTTTTCTTGCAGATAGCTGGGTTTGGGTGGCCAGTAGTTTGAAATAAGTTGTCAAATAAACCCGCTTTTCTGGAGTGAGGAATGCCATCTGGGAAGTTGTGTTCAAGCTTGCTCCCAGGAATACAATCTTTTGGGTGGGTACCAGATGTGATTTCTTTTCGTTGATGGAATACCCCAGAGAAGTTAGGAGTCTCTTTACAAACGTCAGGTGCTGAAGTAGCAATTCCTGACTGTATGCCTGAATCGAGCAATTGTCCAAGTATGGGTAAATTTGAATATTTCTCTGCCTGCAGTAAGCAATGGCTGGAGCCAGGCACTTTGGCTTATTTACTGCACACAGGGTATTCACAAAGGGAAGTGCAGAGAACTCATGGTGCATAGAGCCTGCCCTGAAACGTAGATATTTCCTGCAAGATTCCCTTATGGGGATGTGCAGATAAGCTTCTTTTAAGTCTAGGGTGACTAGCCAGGAGTCCTTGGCTAGCATAGGAAGGAGCTGCTGGAGAGTAAGCATTTTGAATTTTGGTACCACCAGGAAGGTGTTTAGGGTTGACAGATACAGAATAGGGTGCCAAGAGTTCTCTTTCCTGGGCACCAGGAACAGCCTGGAGTAGAAACCCTGTCTCCTTTGCTCTGTTGGCACAGGCTGAATAGCTCTGATACTGAGAAGAGAAAGTACTTGCTTTTGGGCCTCTGTCCACTGGTTTGGAGGAAGGTCTGGCAATCCGCTTGGGATTGGCAGAGAGTGGAAATAGAATCTGTATCCCTGGGATACAAAGTTTAAGACCCATCGATCCTGGGTAATATACTCCCATTTTTTTGCATGCAGGGCGAGTTTTTCTCCTAGGGGTGCAAGTACTTGGGCATGGCTGGGAGGGATTAAGGACAAGTCATTGTGAACTTTTTCCATAGGGGTGTGGTTTACCACTCCCAGTTTTTGAGGAGGGAACTTTTTCCATAGGGGTGTGGTTTACACTCCCAGTTTTTGAGGAGGGAGCACTCCATTGTTTAGATCTGTGCATACCCTGAGACTGCAGTCTTTGTGGTCTGTTGCCCCTGGGTTTGGGCTGAGAAGGTCTGGAAGGGACTGGAAAGGACCAGTTTTTTGAAGGCCAATGCCTACTGAATCTAGGTGGCTACACCTGTAAGAAATCTTTAACAATAAGGCATCAAAACCACAATGCAAAGTATGTTTACCAACTTGATTTGCAGAATGCATGAAGTCTTGTAAGTCCTTATTTTCTGAACAATCAGGAATCAACATTTTTTGTTTAATTAGATCAATAATATGCTACTGGTACTTAAACAATGTGAAAGTGGAAATTTAAAGCCCTGATGGCAAGAGTTGCCGAGGTATATACCTTCTTACCCCATCTGTCTAGAGCCCTAGAATCACTGAGCGAAGGGGTAGGGTTTTTGGCTGTAGAAGCCTTAATACCTTTAGGTCTCTGTGAAATGGTCTCTGGATCCACAGTGGGATGTTTAAAGAGAAATTTGTGAGAGTCAGGTACTCTGTAGTATCTGTCAGGCTTTCTAGGAGCAGGTGGTAAAGTATCAGGGGTAAGACTGGATTCCATGAAAACATCATCTACAATATCCAGGACAGGGGGAATAGCTAGAGGCCTATGCTGAGGCAAGTCTAAAAATTCCCTGAGTCTCTTTTTGGACTGCAGGTAGTCCTGGCATTCCCAGCAGAAATGCTCCCTTAGGGTATGCAAGGTTTCACCGAAAGAAAGGTCCACTGGGGGGGAGGCTGCGGGAATTGAATCCTCTGCATCTGAGTCCTCATAGGTAGATAAGGGTATGTCCTGGTAATCACAGAGGTCAGAGTCATCAGACTCATGGTCTGAAGAATTAGAAGGAAAATCAATTCTTTGTCTTTTAGAGGGGGAAGGCTAGCTTCCCCTAATTAAAGTAATAAGGTCTTCAGCCATTCTAAGCATTTGTTTCTGGGGCATGGGAGCTTGAGAATGTGCATTGGTCATCGGTTTCCTAGGCGTAGTGCAAACTCTGGGCCTGGGAAATATGGTAGATTTAGTCATTAACGAAGTAGTCGGTTTGATACGAACATCGGAAAGTCTGAATACACCCTCAGAAGCCGGTGCCTGCACAGCAGCTCTGGACCCATCCAAGGTAGAGACACCCGCAGGTTCCATAGTCAAAGAAGCATCTCGTGGTATACCGGACTCCAAATGGGTCTCAGTACAGACCTGCGAATCTGTAGAAGCGGGTAACAGGGGCTGCGAAAGCGCCTCACTGAGTACCGGCAGACTGGTGACTAGCTTAACAGAAGTGTTGTTGGCAGTTTTGGACCTATGTGGTCTGTCTCTGTCTTTATCTTTGCGTTTTTTCGGAAGATCAGTAGTCGGATGGCTTACAGAAACCATTTCGGAATAAAGAGAACGAGAGCGAAATAATTTACACACAAAAATAGCCTGAAGACAAATAGTTCGGGCGTTGAACAAGGCACAAAACCAACAGCGAGGGATGTCGTGGTCTGGGCCTAAACAAGTGACGCAGTAAGAATGAAAATCTCTGTGAAGTATTTGCTTTCCACAGGTAAGACCATTGTTTACTTTTTCTGACATCAGTTAGAGCAAAAAAAAAGGTTCCCCAATGGGGTACTTAGCTTTAGAAGACTTCAGGTTTGAAACTCGAAAAATGAAAATTTCAGGTAGCTGCCGACCGGCACTTGCGAACTGCTTCTGCTTTGGGCTCCCGCGTGGCAAGAAAAGCTGATGTAATGGCGTCGGCTGTTTGTTTTATACCCCTGATGACCTGACATCATGGATGAGGCAACAGCATCTGACGCAGAAATCCCAAGACTCTGGTATGCGGGCAGGCAGATAACCAAAGTGTGATAACTGCAACAGTGAAACACAAAGAACATCTTAACCATTATGCCAGCTTATACCAGTCATACAGGTAGGAGTACATTTCTATGCCCTTTTTCCTACAATATAAAATCACTGGAGGCAGACATTTTGTAAATACTCTTGGTGCAGTGGATAAGCCAAGGGGTAAGGAGGAGAACTGGAAACTTGTCACCCTCTGCTGCAGATCTAAGAATTTTTGTGCTTTGTTTTCTGCCAATGGGGATATAGTCATCTTTCAGATTTAGAGCAACCATTACAGTGTTGGACAGAAGCAGTGAACATAAATTTTGTAAGATAAGCATTCTGACTTTTGGAACCCTGATGAATCTGTTCAGACAGAAGAGGTCTAGCATGGGATCCTCTTTCTTTGGGATTAGGAAAAAGTCCTGCATACACCCCCTGTGCCGAATCATTTCTTGAATCACCAGGAATATGAGCCAGCTGGTCCTTGGGGAGTGGTGCAATACCTCTTATTTCTGGTATGTACTGAAATTGCAATTTGTAAACTTTTCTGATGATATTTAACCCCCACTGGTTTTGGGTGTTTTCTTCTCACTTATTGTAAAGGACAAGTATCTTCCTAATTTCTTGCAAAATACAAGTGCCCTGCAACTTTTTTCTTGAGGAGGGAATCAGAATTGGTGAGAACAGAGTACTGGGATGGACATGGGGAAGGTACTGGAGGGAGCAGCCTAGCTGGTTGTCTTAAACCTGCGGCGCCAAAAATTAAAAAAAATTCACCTCTTTGTCCACCTTTACACGATTTAAGTTTTTTCTTCCTTCCTTTTCCAGGTTTAGCAAAGTTCTGTTTAGGATGAGAAGACCAAGTTTTTGCTGAGAAATTCCTGCAGTATCTTGGAACATTGGTCTAAACAATTTGGCTCACAAACTGGGTAGTCTTTCTTTTCCATTGTTTTTCTAGATTTGTGCCCCAAAGACTCCCCTGTCTGTGGAATAGACTTCCTCTCCATGTCAAGCAGAGTATCTCTCTAGCACCTCTTTAAGAGGAACCTGGATGACTGGATGGGAAACATAAAATATACCCCTGGGATCCCACCTGTGTCTCTGCTGGACAGGGGATACAGATGTTGAGTCTGAGGGAACATGGGCGAAATTCTTGGCTAGACTTATAAGGGCCTCTGGGTCAATAGCCTAGTATCATCCTATGAACCTATGTAGCTCTTGGAAAGAAGCTACAATATCCCCACAACCTTAAATGGTGATTCCATGTCAGTCTTACCTGAGGAATCCTCATCAGATGTCTGTTCCATCCACCCAGAAGAAGTGCGAAGCAACAATGAAAGGATGAATTAAACCAACAGAGTGGATGGCCTTGAGGAGGGGAACAGTGCCGAAAGCTTGCCAATGGTCCCACTACCACTCTACTCATAAGACCTCCAAGTGAAGTGTGCCGGATTTGATACCCTGAGAGCTAAGCTGGAAGGTGCAGGTGGCTCCAAGGGAACAAACTTTGGGTGAATCATTGGCTCCGAAGCCACTAGTATCAAAAGGTGGACTGGTGAAGGAGCTAAGAGGGGAGAAGAAGGGCATGAATAATCTGCCTTCGAGATTGAGGGAGAACTGAGGACACCTATCTCAGTCTGTGCCTTTAAGAAAGCTATCATCATACAATCTCAATCTGTATAAAAATGCCTGAAGGGCTTCAGTAATATAACAAAGATGATGAAGGAAGCCAAGAGTGGAGTTGAGACAATTTCCTTTTAGATGATATTCATCTCAATAGCCATTTATAGTTTCATAGGTGAATACTAGGCTAACTGCCCTGAAGGACTACTTTAAGCCTAGCCAATAACCAATGGGGAGAATTAAACTCCATACCTTGTGTCTATGAGACAAAGACTTTAACCGTTATGCCAAACCTCCCAGCCCTTTTAAAGGACTTGTCCAAGATAACTATCAGGTCCAAAATAGATGAAGCCAAACACGTGGCCTTTATCAGTGTCAAAACCTGTGCCAATGGAATTGGTTCTGGTGTGGCAGTCTTGCGACCAGGCAATGCAGCCTCATCATCAGATTTTTCTCTTCTTAGAATCCTGATCTGCCTGCTTCTCTTTAGGGTTCTCTCTTTCTTTGTCTCTTTTGGGTTTCTCAGCCTCAGGATCAGGAGGCAGCAAGACCTTGTTAATTATTTTTTCCAACAGTCTGATGACAAAGTCTGTAGACCAAAGGCTTTACAGATTGAGCAGTCTGCATATAGGCAATCTACCCTCAAGCATATCACATACAACTCATGGACGTCCTGGGAGAAATTTTATATCCACATTTTGAACATTTGTGGAAGCTATTCTCCATTTCCTTTCCCATAACTGAAGACAAAATACTCCACAAACAGATGCACATTAACACTAAAATATCTATCAACGTATCAAGAAAAGCTCTAAATCTCTACTTAACTACTTAAGCTATTAAGTACAGTAATTAAGAAGCACTGACAGGACAGAGGCCTAGTGAACACAACAGAAAAACTAGGATTGAAAAAATAGAAATCTGCAGAAAGAGCTGAAAATAAATGAAAAATAAGCAAAGCTATAAAGGTTATATCATTATATCATATTAACCTATCCATATATTTCTACATATCTCTGTAGAGATAGACAGCCAGAAATATAGATAGATACAGATATATACAGAAAGGGTTGATAACCGTATCAGTTTTGAAATACAGGAGGAACACTTAACTTGAGACTTGCATCTGATTGCTATGGCGACAAACTAGATCTGAGATAGCTTCATCTGCAGACGCATTATGGAAGTCAGAAAAATTTAAGGAGTTTGAGGCTGTAGCACTAGTTTAGCGTGTTCAGATCTGACGAGTGGCCTGAAGACCCGACATTCAGATTGGAAGAACAAGATCAACACACTTAACCAGGCAGTGCTTTGGAAGTAACTGAGAGTCTACGTTAGGCTTTATAATGGTCTCTTGAACTGCATAACTAGTAACTATTTATGAACCTATGATAAAGATCTGGAAGTTGGGCTGGCCACAAGCTACTTGCAAGGAAGATATCCCTAAATGTGTGGGCTACAACAGTGAATACTACAATGACCATGTAATGCTGTCTTACATTTGCACATTACTATGCCAAGCACCCAGAAATAACCTGACAGACACAAGTGTTTGTGTGCTTACGCACTGAATTCTGTATTTCCAAAACAGGGATACTTAACATTATCATAACTAACAATGATCTTACATACAATACTCAGTAATTAAGAAGACATGCATGACTGGGAATTCTAGTATAGAGTGTCCATTCCACACTAATTGCAATGTAACAGAAAGTGAAAAATCGCATGGCAAACAGACGTAGCAAATGCTATGAGGAGTGTCATCTTACAATTTTTGGAATATATAATACATCACTGAAGAAAAATCGATCTCTCATCAGCCAAAATGCTAATGGGAAGAAAGATGAAAAGCAGATTACCTTTTTTCAATAGCATTACTGATGCATAAAAATCAGTAGAAAGTGACTGAAATATGGGGAAGAAATCAGCTGAGGCACATATACTATTATGATAGACAATTACGGAACACTATCAAATATAAAAACTACAACGCAAAAATACAAAAACTGTGGGAACGTTTGTAGCATTAAGGTAAAGTAGTTAGTCAAGTAGCCAAATCAAAGCCCTATGTTATTCATGCAGACCACAGAAAGCAGTACAGGAGGAAGCAGTACAGGAGGAGTATGAGATTATCTGTACAAGCAAAGACACTGTAAATCAAGGAAGAAATGCTGCCAGAATTGTTAAAATTAGTACAGTCACAAAAAACATGCTATGAGAAATGTCACCAAAATTTGTACAGACAGACTTTCAGTTAGTCCTACAAGAAAAGCTGGCAACCATCAAAAACTGTCAAAAACTAAAGATCAAATGTCAAAAGTGGACAGTCTTGTCAAACCATCGAAGAAACCAGACCGATATATGTGCAGTATGAAAGCTCATTGAGAGACTAAAGACTGCAAAAATGCAAGTATTAGAATGTATTGTGAATGTTTGTTAAAATATATAGTTTGATGTGAACAGCTCATGACACGCTTAGTTTAAAGGTAAAGCTAATTCTTAACATAAGCTTTGCTTCTTTATTCATTTCCCTCCTTGCGGTGCTTGAAAGTTGGCATGTATCTTTTAGCTTATGCGAGTATTATTCTTGGCAAACTCTTACAGAACTATATTTTTTGGTAGTAATAATACCTTTCTCTGTTTACTACTATAACTACAATTTAAAAGTTAAGGTGGGTCTGCATGTGTGTTAAGTTGTAGCACCTTATTTCCAAGATCAGTTAGCTTTCACTGACTGGAGATTTTACAGTTTCCTTTTATTAATGATTATTTAACTGTAGAAGGGTTAATGAATGCAGTTTGTAGGATTGTTTACTACCTAAAAGGGTAATGCTGAAGAATGTGTTATATTTTGATGTAAGCTGGTACTGCAACTGAAAAATGCCAATAGAGCATACATCAAAATATAACCTATTGTTTAGCATTACCTTAAGATTTTAAATTTTAGTTATTCATTTATAACTACTGAAACAGCAGCAGTACACAGAGAACGGTATTAGTATTACTAAAAGATACACTTATGTAAGCATTTGCCAAGAATAAAGCATACTGAGGCAGGGCTAGCCATCCAGCAGTGTGACCCTTGGCTCTAGATGACTGCTACTGTTGAAGTGACACCCTGACCCCATGTGTGAAAATGGGAAAAAGGGGTTGTGGATGATGAATACCAGCACAAGACAGATGCATGACAACCTTTAAGCCCTGTTTTGCAAAAAGAATAATATTACCTATGCAAAGTACAGTTGTGTACACTTACCATAAATGTAGATGTTCGAATGTATTCACTGTTGCAGTCATTACATTTGGGTAATCTGCTGGCAGGTTGCCCTCAGTTGGCCTGAATTGCAAAGTCTTGGGTCCTGCATCGGTTGCTGTCTCCCCTTCCATGACGTCAAGTCACCAGGGGTACAAAACATGCAGCCGACGCCGTCTTTAGTTTTTCTTGCACCAGATGTCAGGTGCCTCCAAAAAGGTAGCAAAAAATAAATAAATAAATATATATATATATATATATATATATATATATATATATACATATATATATATACACACACACACACACACACACACACACATGCATCAATATAAACTTCACCTTCATCTACAAGCAAATACACCACATAGGTTGTAGAAGATAGAGAAGGAAAGATAAACTCCAGAATGAAAGGGGGATGGCTGGAGGATAACCTGGACTGCAACAGTGAATACACTCGAACATCTACATTTATGGTAAGTATACACAACTATACTATGTTCTTCGTGTTTCACTGTTGCAGTCACTACATTTGGGTAGAATCCTAGAGCTATGGTTGGGAGGCTGGAGCTAAACAGCATTAGGTGCGGCTATAATGCCCTGCAGAACTGCAGTGGCAAAACCTGCCCTGGACTTAGAGTAGAGAGGCAAATGATAATGCTTTGTAAAGGTGTGAACAGAACTCCCAAGTAGCAGCCTCTAGAATGTCTTTGGTTGGTACTCCTCTGACAAAGGCTGCTGACATAGCTGCAGCTCTGGTGGAATGAGACCTAATGCCCTTGGGCACAGGTTTAACATGGTGTAAGTAGCAGAAACAGATGCAGTGGCTTATCCACTTTGAAATTGTCTGCTTTGAAATAGCCTTGCCTTCTGATCCTGCAGCATATTTGTGTCTTTCAGCTTTTCCCGGTTAGGGGTCGCCACAGTGGAACTCCGGTCCGCTAATGATTGGCAGTTGATTTTTACGTACTGGCTTGCCAGGCCTGACGCACAACCTTCAACGAAGGTACACCCATTCACGCATGTCTCCACGCAGAAGACGTTCTAGCTGAGAATCGAACCGGACAGCGTCTTACTGTGAGGTGACAACGCTACCGCAGCACCACCACCGCGGGTCAGATCCTGCAGCATATGTCACTAGTAATTGCTCAGTTTTTCTTAGAGCTTTAGTCCTGCTCAAGTAGAATCTTAGCTGTCTGTGTACGTCCAAGGAATGCAGAATTCTCTCCTCCTTGTTCTGCGGATTTGGATAAAAGGTTGGTAGATTAATTGTTTGGTTAAGAGCCACACTGGAAACCACCTTAGGCATAAAAGTAGGATTTGTCATCAGAGACACCCTGTCAGGGTAAACTATGATAAAACGATTTAATTTTTATTTGTATGGGTGGAGAACAAGAAATATATAAATTTAAGAATGATTTACAAATAATTATTTATTTTACATTTGTTGACCGGGCTAGTCTAACTGGATACATGTCCATTTTCAGTAGAGGCCCGGGGAGAAAAGCTCCAGACAAACATTATAAACATTAATAGTGGAATTACATTAACAATTATAAACAGTAGTAATTGTAACATAAAAACATTAAAACCAAATAAGAATATAGAGGGAAAAAAAAAATAAATTGATCAAATTTTTTTTTTTTTTTTTTTTTTTTTTTAGGATGAACTACTCTTAGTAAGTGTGGCATAATGAAAATTGTTTAAGGGTAGTTTGTTAAAAAAAAGGTATAATATACTTGTAAACATTGTAATTATATGCAAACCTTTGTATACAGGAGAATTATAGGAAGGTTGAAGAGGAAGTAGGTTGAAGAAAGGAAAAGTCAGAGAGCAATAAAAAAAGGAGATCAGTAATATAAATAAGCGGAGTAAAAGGGTGAAAGTGGACCCTAGGGAGTATGAAGATAGGAATGTATGTAATACAAGTAATTTCATCACTATGGTTATATAGCCTATAGTTGTCACCTCAAATGAATTTGGTTTGAAATTTGATGGTTTTCAAGTTGGTAATAAAGTTAATTTTTTGACATAACTTTAGAAGGTAGTTTGAATGGCAATATTGTGACAAAGATATTTCGAAAATTTGAAAATGAATTGCATTTATTAGATGGGAGAAGTTGCCATCCACCACATCTTATAAAATCATTGCCATATGGCGAATTTATGAGAATTAATAGGCTATATAACCATAGTGATGAAATTAATGATGAATTAGAGAAAACAGCACGTTTATATATAAAAAGAGGTTATGATGCTCAAGAGGTGAGGTTATCATTAAATAGTATAAAAGGAATTAATCAAGATATGAATAAGACACAGAAGAAATATAATGAGAAAACATACACATATTCCTTGAGGGATGAACCAAGAAAAATTTATATGGTTATGAATTATGATTTACTTTCACTAGAAATTAGTCATATGATGAAATATTATTGGAATTCATTATTTAAATATAAAGATCTAACATTAATTTTTCCTAAGAACATAACTTTCTCATATAAGAGAGGAAGAAATTTAAAAGATATGTTAGTTCATGCAGGTTTCTCCACTCCAGATCTACATTTAAATGTAAATGATGCAAAGTTAAGGGGCACATATCCATGTGGTAAATGTATCTCTTGTAAGTATGTATGCAAGACATTTGAATGTATTAATGGTAAGAAATTTTATCCTATGGGACGATTTTCATGTAATACTGAAAGAATTGTGTATGAACTGAAATGCCCTTGTAATATGTTTTATGTCGGGGAAAGTAAACGGGCTTTTAAAACACGGCTGCAGGAACATTTAAGAGATATAAAACATAAAAAAATAGAAAGTCCTCTTGCTACACATTTTAAAGATTTTCATAATAGTGACCCTAAAAGTTTGTTAGCTACAGTTTTAGAAAGTTTAATTATGAATGAAAATGAAGAAAAAATTAAATGTAAGTTGTTATATAAAGAGACAGTTTTTATATTGAAGTATGATACTATGGCACCTAGAGGTATGAATTTGGAGTGTAATTGGAAAGTTTTTTTATGATTAATTGTATAATTGTTGATTGAATAATTTGATTGTTTTATTGATCAGTGTATAAAAATGTTTGAAAGTTAACTGATGTTATTCTCCTGGAAGGCGAAGGCCGAGGCGCTAGGGACTTGTGTGCAATAAATCTTTGGTGTTGGATCCGTGGTCGTTGTTTTTGTAAACTATGATAAAAAGGCTCTAAAGCCATGAGGGCCTGTAGCTCTGAAACTCTTCTTGCTGAAGTAATTGCTAGTAGCAGAGCTGTTTTCCATGATAAGAACTTTATATCAGCGGTAGCAGCTGGTTCCAATACATAACTGAGGTCCAATGCAGGTAATGGTGATCTTCTAGGAGGCCTTAAATTTTTGGCTCCTCTAAGATACTGCTTTAGTAAAGGATGAGAAAGATTGGTGGCTCTGTATTGTAATGAGCCGAAATGGCAGAGGCGTGGATTTTAATTGATGAGAAAGATAGGTCTTTGTCAAGCATCTCAGTTAAGTATTGTAATATCTGAGGAATATTTGGTTCTGCTGTATCAGTTCCTTGTGCTTGATTCTAAGCACAGAATCTCTTCCATTTATCAGCATAAGATTTTCTAGTACTAGGCCTTCTGGCTTCCAAAATGACATCCATCACAGCTTTACTGAGAGGAGTTGTTTGTATAACTACATGATCAGCCATGCCGCCAGGTTCAGTGTCTGGAGTTGATTGTGCAGAATCTGATTGTTTTGCTGGGACAGTAGTTGAGGTCTTTGAGGTAAGGTCCAAGCTGGGTACTGAGACAAGTTCCTTAGGACTGGGTATAGTATTGGCAGGGCCAGTCAGGTGCAATAAGTATCATCTTTGGTTTCTCTTGTCTGACTTTTAGGAGGACCTTGGGAAGAAGGGGCAGAGGAGGAAAGGCGTAAACTGATAGGTTTTTCCAACTGAAGGATAGGGCGTCCACTTTCAATGCTTGTCTGTGATAAGTCCTTGTGCAGAATCTTTTCAATTGATAATTTTGAGGAGAGGCAAATAGATCTATGTCTGGGCTCCCCCATTTCTCTGTTATCATGCTGAAAACTTGTGGATTTAGTTTCCACTCGTGAGGGTCCATAAGGTTTCTGCTTAAATCGTCTGCCAGAGTATTTTGCTTTCCTGGCAGGAATTGAGCTTGAAGATGTATTTGGTAGGTCAAAGCTCTGTCCCACAGTGCCATGGCTAATCTGCAAAGGGGGTATGAGTGTGTGCCCCCTTGCTTGTTTATATACCACATGACCGTGGAGTTGTCCATCATTATCAGTAGTTGTCCTGGATGAAGTAAGTCCTTGAAGGCTGTTAGGGCATATGCCCTGAATGCATCGTCCTGCCATGTGGGCCCCCCCCAGGCATAATCTGATGAGTTGTTAAGGTTTGGCTGGCAGTGGGTAGAGTGAAGGCCCGTCCCATGTTTTGGTGACATGCCTTTGCCCACCATAGAAATTCCTGTTGTAGGCAGGGTATGAGAGGAATCATTGTTTCCAGACTGTGAACATGTGGACTCCATAAACTTTTTAGGTACCACTGAAGTTTCCTCATATGCAGTCTTGCATATGGAATCAGTAGGATGCAGGATGCCACGAAGCCCAAAGCCTGCAGAATTTAACTTGCAGATAACTGGGTTTTTGTTGCCATCTGTTTGAAGTAAGTAGTCAGATGCCTTTGCTTGTCTGGCGTGAGGTAAGCCATCTGGGCAGTTATATTCAAGCTTGCACCCAAGAATGTTATCTTTTGAGAGGGTACCAGTTGTGATTTATTTTCGTTTATTGTGTACCCTAGGCATGTTAGAAGCCTTTTCACAAATGCCAGGTGTTGAAGAAGAATGTCCTTGCTCTCTGCTTGAATGAGACAGTCGTCCAAGTAAGGGTATATCTGTATATTTTTTTGTCTGCAAAATGCAATTACTGGTGCCAGGCACTTGGTGAAGACCTTGGGCGCAGTAGATAAGCCAAAGGGCAGTGCAGAGAATTGCTAATGCATTAAGCCAGCCTTGACTCTGAGGTATCTTCTGCACGATTCTCTTATATGGACATGCAGGTATGCCTCTTTTAGGCCTAATGTCACCAGCCAAGCATTCTTGCCCAGCATGGGCAGAAGCTGCTGCAAAGTCAGCATTTAGAATTTTGGAATGTCCAAGTATGTGTTCAAAATGGATAAATCCAGTATTGGCTGCCAGGCCTTGTCCTTTCTGGGTACCAAGAACAGTCTTGAGTAAAAACCTTGTCCTTTTTCCTGCTCTGGTACTGGTTGAATAGCCCCCATATCCATGAGGGACGTAACCTGTTTCTGTGCCTCTGCCCATTGATTTTTGGGCAGATCTGGCCAATTGTTTGTCATTGGCAGAGTGTGGAAATGGAATCTGTATCCCTGTGATACTATGTTTAGTACCCACTTGTCTTGGGTAATTAACTGCCAATTTTGAGCAAAAAGTGCTAATTTTCCCCCTAAGGATGCTTCCAAAAGATAAGTGCTTGGTGTAGGCAGAGGGAAGTCACTGGGGCTGTTTTCTGTAGGTTTGCGCTTTATCTCCTCCTGATTCAGAGGTAGATGCACCCCATTGCATTGACCTGTATGAATCTTGGGCCTGGTATCTGGAACCCTTTGGGCATCTGGATTTGTCCCTTTGAGCTCTGTTTGACACAGGAAAGGGCCAGTTTTTTGTAGGCCAGTGTCTACTGAATCTTGGTGGCTGCACTTGTAAGAAGTCTTTAACAGTTTGCATAGGCTTAGCTTTGTCTTCCATTTTCTTTAAAAGGTCTTCTGCCTTAATACCAAACAGAGTATCATGCTGTAAAGGTCACCATGCATCTAGCAATTTAGCTTTAACATGATCTTGCAAATTTTGTTCCTTTAGCCAGGCATGCCTCCTAATCACGGATCCAGTAACTGCGGCCCTGCAGGAGGCCTCTAAGGAATCAAATCCACATTGCAAAGTATGCTTTCCAACCTGTTCAGCTGCATGCAATAATTCCTGCAATTCTTTATTTTCTGCACATTCAGAAATCAACATAATTTTGTTTCACCAATCCCATAACATGTTGTTGATACTTAAGCATATGAAATTGACAGTTTAAGGCTCTGATTGCCAAGGTTGCAGATGTATAAACCTTTTTTCCCCATCTGTCCAGTGCCCTTGATCTCTGTCAGCGGGGGTAGGATTTTTTGCTGTTGAGGCCTTAACACCCTTAGGACCCTGTGAAACAGTTTCAGGATCAGCAGCAGGGTTTCTAAATAAAAATTTATGCGAGTCAGGGACCCTGTAATATCTGTCAAGCTTACTGGGAACCGGAGGTAAGGAGTCAGGGGTCAAGCTGGAATCTGAAAGCACATCATCCACAATGTCTAAAACAGGAGAAATGGCCAAAGGCCTGTGCTGAGGGAGAAGGAAATCCCTGAGCCTTTTTTTTTTTTTTTTTTTTAATTCTGAGAGTCTTGACTCTCCCAGTGAAAATGCTCCCTCAAAGTATGCAAGGTTTCCCCAAATTAATAATGCTCAGGAGGAGAAGCAGATGGTATAGACTCCTCTGCATCAGAATCCTCATAGGGAGGTATAGATAATTCCTGATCAGAAGAGGAATCAGAAGAAATAGAAACCTGATCTGAAGATTCATAATCAATGTCTTGCCTAGGCCTCTTATCTGGAGGGGGATTGGTACCCCTGATCAAGTTAATAAGGTCTTCAGCCATTTTGATCATCTGTTTTTTTAGGCATAGAGGCCTGTGCACGTGGCTCATGCGTCAGTTTTTTAATTTTAAAAGTTGCTTTTGTAGCTGTCGTCGGTTTGATATACAAATGTTGTGGTCTGTATACACCCTCAGAAGCCGGTGCCTGCTCAGTGGCTCCGGACCCATCCAAGGGAGATACATCCATCGGTCCAATACCTTGAGTATCTTGCGGCATGCCGGACTCCACAAGGGTATCAGTTGATGCCTGCGACTCAAAGGGAGCAGGTATCAGGGGCTGCAAAAGCACCTCACGGAGTACCGGCGAACCAGCGACTGGCTTAGGAGAAGCTTCGTCGTCAGTTTTGGATCTCGACTGCCTTTCTCTGTCCCTTACTTTGCGTTTTTTATGTACTCCGGTAGTTGTATTGCTATCTGACGACATTTCTCGGCAGTTAAATCCGTTTCCAAAATACTTTGAGGCAAAAATATACCGACGCTTAATAGTGCGTTGGCTAAATCTAGCACAAAACCCACAGCCAGGCACGTTGTGATCAGGGCCTAGGCAAGGAATACAGTATAAATGGAAATCCTTATGAGGCATTTGCTTCTCACAAGTAATACAATTATTAACTTTTTCTGACATTGGTAAAAAGCAAGAAAAAAGTTTCCCCAACGAGGTACTTAGCTTTAGTGAAGACTTCGGTTCTGAAACTCGAACATTTCAGTAGTCGGCCAACTGGCACTTGCGAAAGGCTTCTGCTTCAGGCACTGCGTGGCAAGAAAGACTAAAGAAAATGGCGTCGGCTGCATGTTTTATACCCCTGACGACCTGATATCATGGAAAAGAAGACAGCAACCGACGCAGGACCCAAGACTTTGGAATTCAGGCTGATTGAGGGCAACCTGCCAGAAGATTACCCAAATGTAATGACTGCAACAGTGAAACACAAAGAACATTTACATAAACCAAACCCCTTTAGCCAATAAAAGGCAGCTGGAAGGCACATAATCTAATAGATGGAGCAAGTACTTGCTCCCCTTCACATTTGTCTTCATGAACCACGGCAGGCAGAAAAGGCACACATTTTACACTAGCATGCTGATCTCTCTCCTACTTCCATCTCACTCTGCTGCAGTGACTCTACTGAATTTGTAAAAGTTGACTTTGCATTTGTAAATATCTGAGTGCCCCTCAGTAAAAAAATAACATCAAGTGGAGCCAGAAAACCCAGCTTACATTTATGTTTTTTCACTGTTGTACTCTTATCACGTCAAAAAATGCCATCTATGTTGGAAAGTGGTAGCTAAAAAATTTAGAATGCATCTGGATAGTACACTTCTTACCTGGTTGCCAGACTGAACATAATACCTGTTATTTCTCATATAACAAAACAAACTAAACCAATACACTACATGGATTACCACATTAACTTTCATCCAAGCCACCTCAGGCCTTCTCAATACCCAAAGTTTGATTTCCCTGGCTCGTGGCACAAAAGGATGAAACCCCGACTCTGATACAGACTAATAGAATTTGAGACCTGGCTCAGGTGCTGAAAGTGCTGGGAAGGGGAGTGTGGAAGATGACCAATTCTGGGGGAGGAAGTGGTGTTTTTTCTAGAAGTCAGTGGTTCCCATGTACGTGTAGAAGACCTGCATTACAACTGTTACAGACAATGGATGTGGGATTTACACTCCCTAGTTGATGCTTGTAGCCCTTGGTGATGTGTATGTGTAAGTGTGCATGCATGCTGGAGGACATAAAACATCCCTGCAGTGATACAGGAGCTCACAACAGCCACCGGGGGCAGAGTTACTCACATCTAGAAATGCCTCCATAGCTGCCACTCGGCATGATTATGCACTGCTGACGGTCAGGGAGGGGGGTGAGTGGTTCAGTGCGCAAGGACCTTGAATGGACGTCTAGAGTACCAGTTAGCAGTAGGGTGTCAAACTAGGCTGAACCTGTGGGCAAACAGAGGAGAGAGTTGTGGTAGAAGCACAAACAATCCTCAAGACTGACTGGATGACCAACCCTCCACACATCGAGTCTTACCCGGGGGAGGCATGATGGTTGACAGGCAGAAGAAGAAAAAGCACTTACAAAAAATACTCGAAGTTTATTTCACAAAACCAGCCCATAGTGCCATCTTGGATATGAATCCTTTCCGTCCAATATACCAATCATCTGCAAATTCCTCCTCCTGGCTTTACCTTTCCAAAATCAACAAATTATGCTCAGCAAAACCCAAGTGTCCGAACAACTTCAGCGTTTTATCTCAGACTTACCCATTTGACTGCTTAACCTGTATCAATGAATCAGGCTGCTCCTCCACCTAATCACAACTGTCACATAACTGCTTAATACGAGTTACAAGCTGACCAGCTAAAAGTCTCAAATCATGCAAAATTCCTTCAACAGCCAAAATAACATTTTCTCTCAGACAGCCTTGTTAAAACATTAGCTGTGTTCGTATAGGGATGGAAGGTACACATTCCTCCCCATTACCCATCTTTTTGGCCAAAATAACTTCTTTCTCAAGTGTCTCCTGCTCTGTTATCACCATCATGAACATAACACCTTAAACCTACATCATCTTCATGTTCATAGCAAATGAACCACTTTAGATGACATTTGTTATCAAAAATCTATTCTTTGTTCACTGATTGAACCGGAGCGGGGGAAGATATTATACTAAACAATAAACATTAGATCAGCTGTTAACATACTAACTTTATGATAAAGTTACCTCCTGCTAGGTGCCAAACTCATAATACTTTTGTGAAATACAGAAAATGTTTCTTAGTATTTCCAAAACAGAGTGAAGATGTTGGTAAGAAAATATGCCATGCAAAACCAACCCTAGTTCTAGAATAACAAGCAAAGTTGTAACGTCTGCTAAACGTGTCAGGTTCACAAATATCCTGAGCTAAAGTGTTTCTAAAAAAAAAAAAAATCTGAGGGTGCTGCAGCTCTAGCAGAATGAGGCCTTAAGACACCATTTAAAGTACTATTGTAGTCATCATAACAAAATGCAAAACAATTTAGCAGTGCAATTGATTCTTAGTCTTCAGTTATCTTTTCTGTTTCTTTTCTCTCCATATCTCCTGACAAGAATCAACCTTAGTACTCATCTTTCTTTTTTGGAATAACCTTCTGTAAAAAGTTAAGTATCAGCTCATGACTCTCTTAGTTATTTATTTATATATTTGTATTTATGATACTGCTGTTAACTGCATCTGTCACTTGTCCAAGTATTGTTATTCAACTGTCCAAATATCTTTGATCTCTGTTACCAATGGCAATCTATGTGTTCTGATATTTTATGCAGGACTGTGTTTATCATCTTGGTGGCTTTTCCTCCTAGGGTTCCCATTAAAAATGGACAATGTTCAGAAAGGTTAACGTGGTAAAACAGAAAAAAATAATTTCACAAACACTTAACAGCTGCATGACTGGTCTTTACTGTTTCTCTTTCATATGTAAAGAAAAAAATGGTCAGTTAATTTGATATCTGTAAGTTGCCTAAAGACAAAACATTGCATGGAGAATATGTTTCTTATTTTTTTACAGGGAATACAACATGCTGGACAGCCTGGTTTAAAAAAGACTGCTGAAACCAAAACCACTTTTTATATAAAAGAAAAAGAAGTTGCGTCTTATCATAGCAGTCCATCTGTGTTGAAGATCTTTATTCATTCATTACTGTTAGGACTTCCGTCCTCGGAACGGACATGGCCATTACCAAGCTCGTGCCAGCCAAAAACTTTCAGCTACGACCTACCCACAATGCCCTTGTCATAGTCTCTTCAGATCAAGTTTGCCCGCCCTTATAGTATAGATGTAATAAAAGTGACAATAGAAGGCTCTGTCTGAGCAAATACCTTAACTAATAAGGAAATCCTGAAGTCCACCAGGAGTCCAGGCAGAGGGAAGGAGGGCGGGAAGTAATGAATGAATAAAGATCTACAACACAAATGGAACGTTATGGTAAGACATAACTTCTTTTGCTGATGTTGTAAATCTTTATTCATTCTTTACTGTTAGTACCGAGTCCCCCAGCTACTTGAGTCCTGGGTGGCCCTAAGGAAGGACATTCCTGATCACCACAGAACCAAAAGATGCTCGTCCCCTGGAGGCCAAATCCAATTTGTAATGAGTGATAAAGGTACGTGGTTGCTGCGCACATATCATCCATAGAGGCTCTGGAATGAAAGGCCACTGAAGTAGCCATCGATCTAGTAGAGTGAGCCTTTATTCTGGAAGGTAAAGCCACTTTGTTCTGATGGTAGATGAAAGTAACAGTGTTTCTGAGCCAAGAAGATGAAGTCATTTTGGAGACAGGCCTACCCAATCTGGATCCTGCAAAGGCCACAAACAACTGATCCGTTTTTCTGAAAGATTTAGTTTTGTCCAAGTAGAAACGTAATTGCCTATGAACATCAAGGGTATGCAGAAGATATTCCCATCTATTTGAATGATGAGGAAAGAAAACCGGTAGGCCACTAGATTGATTAATGGAAAACCCAGAAATGACGTTGGGCAAAAAGGAGAGGTCAGTACATAGGGACACTCTTTTCCTACGAAAAATCAAGTAAGGTCGCTTGACACTCAAGGCCTGCAACTCAGATACTCTTTTCACTAAGGTAAGGCCTACTAGAAGTAGAGTTTTCCAAGACAAAAATGTTATATCACAGGAGTTACAGGGCTCAAAGGGAGGACTAGTTAATGACTGAAGCACCACAAACCAGTCCCATGGCTCTATAGGTGGCTTGACCGGAGGTTTAATATGCAATATTCCTTTCATGAAGGTTTTACACAGTCGGTGTGACATAACAGAAGAATTGTCAATTCCATTGTGAAAATTTGCAATAGCTGCTAAATGCACAGTAATTGTCGATGCTGAAGCTCCTGTGTGTAATAGGGTAGTCAGGTATTGTAGGATTTTCTGAATAGGCATGGAAAAGGGGTCTATGTTATGTTCTTTGGCCCATCTAGAGAACCTAGTCCACTTACTAGAATAAATTTTCCTGGTGGACGGTTTGTGTGAAGCCAGAAGAATCTCGTGAACAGGACATGAAATATCAGGTAGCCCAGCAATCATCTGAAGTGGAGAAACCAAGCTGTGAGCTTGAGGCTGTGGAAACTGGGTTGAATCAGTCCCCGAGGATGAGACAGCAGACCTTGGGACTGATCCAGGATCCACGGGCTGTGAATCAGACGAGGCCATAGGAAAGGGAACCAGACCTGACTGGGCCAATAAGGGGCAATGAGAATCACTCTGCTTCTCAACCTTTGAGCTTTCTGGAGGAATTTCGGGATGAGAGGAAACGACAGGAAAGGCATACAACAGACCTGGGGGGGTCAATCGTGCATCAGAGCATCACTCAGTGACTCCCCCTGAGGGAGGAATCAGGGCAAAATAGCTTCTGCATTTGTTGTTTAAGGGAGAAACAAACAGGTCACAGCAAGGCCTGCCCCAATGGCGGAATATCTGATCCACTATTATAGGACTGAGTGACCACTTGTGAGGCATCAGAATGTTCCTGCTCAGATTGTCCGCAATAAGATTGGAACTCCCAGGAATGTGCATTGCTGTGAGAAAGCAGTTGGAAGCCATTGCCCATTGCCAAATTCTCATGGCCTCCCGACACAGGGGGTAAGACCTGGTTCCGCCTTGTTTGTTGATGTACCAGACAACTGACATGCTGTCCGATTGAATTGCAATGGTCCCAGAAGGAAGGGATGTGTGGAATGCTTGCAACGCTAAGAGAACTGCCCTCAATTCCAGGACATTTATGTGAAAATTGGCCTCCATGGAGGACCAGGTGCCTTAGAAATGCCCCCCCCCAACCCTACCAGGGAAGCGTCCATGGTCACCGTGTCCCTGGGCTAGGGAAGGTAGAATGGTCAACACCAAAGATTTGATTATGGCTTCATCCGCCAAAGCATTTCTTTCTTGCAAAGGTTTGTAAGGCATATCATGTGGTCCTGTGGGTGGGTTAAGATGAACCATTGTGATGAAAGGAACCGCTGTACTAGCCTCATGTGCAACCTCGCCAGTGGAACTAAGGTACTGGTTGCTGCCACAGATCCCAATAGTTGTAGTACAAGGCGTGCTGGTACAAATGTCTGTGGAAGGAGCACTTGAATCTGGCTTCTTATTTTTGAGAGCCTGTGAGGAGGAAGGGAAGCTTGACAGGACATTGTGTCAAAGATCGCTCCAATGAATTCTAGTGCTCTTGTTGGAGACATTTGTGATTTGTCCATGTTGATCGTGATACCTAAGTGAAGAGCAAGGCCTTGAGTGTAAGAGAGACTGAGAATGAGAAGATTCCTGGTCGTGGCTGTAAGGAGCCAATCATCTAAATATGGAAACACCTGGAATCCTTGTACTCAGAGATGAGCTACTATGACTGCCGTACATTTGATGAACACTCTGGGGACTGTTGAGAGACCAAAGGGCAGTACCCTGAACTGATGGCGATTGGCTACCAGCCGGAAGCAGAGAAATCTCCGGGAGCGTTTGTCCATCTTTAAGTGGTAATATGCATCCTGGAGGTCTATAGAGCACATCCAGTTGTCCTTCCCCAGAAAGGGGAGGATGGACTGTACAGGGACCATCCATAACTTTTGAGGTTTTATGAATTTGTTTAGTAAGCCGAGATCCAGGACTGGTCTTCAGTCCCCTGTCTTTCTTGGTACTAAAAAAAACCTCGAGTAAAACCTGGATCCTCTCTGGTCTGGTGGGACTGGCTGGATGACTCTTTCTTAGCAGCTTTTTGATTTCTAAGGCTGAAGCCTCCCTCTGACTGCGTGGGACATCAGTGATTCATTTTATGGGTCTGGAAGTAAGATCAAATGGGATAAGATAGCCTCTGGATATTATTCTCTGCACCCACGCATCCGTTATGAGTTGCCAGGCCTGCAGGTGCAGGGAAAATCGACCCCCGACTGCTTCCAGAGGAAAGCAATAGGGTCGCTGCTCAGGAGCGCTGGAATGGTCAGCTGCAGAAGGAATCTCTAGCACCCTGGTTGCACGGACCCCTCTACCCCAAAAGGGGCGTCTTCTGGATGAGTTGCCTCCTCTGCCCCAGGGGGAATGTTCATCACGAGTGTCAAGAAAAGATCCTTGGGACTTTTTGACCACAATTTTCCTCCCCTCTGGTTCCTGCAGTAGGACCTCTGGGGGGTGGAAAAACGTATGCCCACAGCAGACAAGGTCTTTCTGTCCCTCTCACTATGTGATAGTGTGTCTCTTACTTTGGGACCAAAAAGGGAAGATTCGTCAACAGGTGCACTGACAAAGGAAGATTTAAAGGGGTCCGCGAAGTCACACATATGCATCCAAGCATGCAGTCTCATGACGATGCCTGATGTGGCTGCTCGAGCTGTCCCCTCGGTAGTATGAGAGATCAAGCGCATCTAGGAGTTCGAGATGGATTCCAGGGTAGCTAGCTGAGAGGCAACAGTATCACGCACCTCCTCAGGCAGCACCAATACCAAAGAGACTGACAATTCTGAGATTAGGTCTCCTTGGAGGCGAGTAAAGTGTGCCAGATAATTCAGTGACAGAATGGCAAAGGTCGCTGAAGCGTAGGCCCACTTCCCCAGTCTGTCCATAGTCCGAGACTCCCTGTTCGGGGGATGAACAGTGGAACTATCTTCTGCCAGTTCCCTCTTGGTGGCTGCCACCATGACCATGGAATCAACTACCAGGTGTTTGGAGCAATTGGGCTGGTCTTCAGGGGTGGATAAAATTTTATCTGGCCTCCAAGGGACAGGTTCTATGCTGTCCAGGGCCTTCCAAGCATGCTGCACAGTAAGTTTAATGAGCTCATCCACAGGTGGGGTCACCCAGGAAGTAGATGGACGAGCACAGAAGGCCTGCAAGAACACCGATTCCTATGAAGAAGGTTTGGAGGGCTTCCAGTCTCCCCTCTGCTTGAGGATCTCGAGAATGTCTCTAAATGAGATGTCTTCCAGGGGAGACCGTGGGGACCTTTTTCCCTCATCGCAATTGGGTGCCTTTGGTGATGGACTCCTCAGGGGAATCAAGATGCTTCCTCTTGCACAGTTTCTTCCGGGGTTGCTCCCCAGTGGGATCTTCTGAGGAGGACTCTGGAGAAAGGGTTCCTTTCAAGGGAAGAACTTGTCACTCCCGTGCTCGGGATCCCAGAGTAGGGGGTTTGGACAGCTGCATGCTAGAGGGGGGGGGTTCTGGTGTCGATGCCAGTGGTGCCAACTGTGAGCCTGTTGAGGCAAGGACCCTCTCCATCACCTGGAAATCAGGCCCGCCCGAGGAGGGATGGGAGTCCGGAATCAAGAAGGACAACCTCGGAACTGGGGTCACACCCCGCCCTGTGGAGCTTGCCTCCAGGTGAGGAGCACTGAGAGGACCGGTAGCTGCCGAGGGGAGCCATGGCCATACACAGTGCCAATGAAAAACAGGCGTTGAACTAGGAGCCATGGTGTAGACAGCCCAATTACTGCTCCGAGTGTGCGTCAGTTCCAATGGAGCCATTGCACCAAGAGTAATTGGTGCCGACAGGGAAGCCTTGACAGAATGCACCGGGATGGCCACTGGTACCAAGGTCTCAGAGACCTGGGAGGAGGCCGGAGGAGGATAAACAGGGTAATATGCCGTAAGATCTTCTGTTCCAAGAGGGAAGGAAGACCTAGCAGGGGTGGGTAATCCTCAAGCAGCCAAAAGCTGGTCCACAACCCTCACTACATCTTGTTCTGACGGACTCCTTTTAGATCTGAAGGAAGCTGCCGATGGAGACTCTGGTCTCTCAAGAAATGGAATAAACTGGTGTCCCAAAAAAGGGACATAAGAGGGAGAATATCTGGTTCTGGGAATGTGCTTGACCTTCAGAACTGATGGTGTCAGTATCGGTGGAGCAGTAGAAGACATCGGCACCATGGCCAGGAGCCTGAGTCAAAACCAATGTTGGCACCGAGGGGGATGGTGCTGAAGCTGGTACAGTGGTTGGAGTCAGAATTAAGGGTGGCACCGAGAGAGAAGACATGGAGCCTGGTGTCAAAGTAGTCTGCGCCGAAGGTGCGGGAGAAGCCCGGTGTTGACTCGGTTCCAAGGAGGGCTAAGATGTCGGAACTGAGTGACTCCGTTTCTCTTTATGTTTTTTCACATCCTTATGTTTAGGAGGTGGTGAGACCTCCGTCCCAGAAAGAGCCTCCAAGAAGGGTGTTTTCAGCATATTCTTAAAAATTTGTTTGTTCTTGCGTTCAGCCAGAGTACAGTTGCTGAAGCTAGAACAAATGTCACAGGAAACATTAATGTGGTCAATGCCCAGACACTAAACACACCAGGCATGACCATCAGAGTTGGGCATTTTATGCCCACACTTATCACACTGCTTGAACCCAAGCTTGGTCTTATCTGGCATTTTAACACACTAACACTACCACACAATAAACTAAAACTACCAACAAAAGACAAAGGATAGTGAGAAGGCTGTGTGTCTTTTTTTTTTTTTTTTTTTTTTACAAAGGCTAGGAAAAAAGTACCAACAATGGTACTAAGAAATACCAGAAAGGTAAGAGAAGGGCCTAACTAGGTAGGGAAGGAGTAGTACCAATGATGGTACGAAAGAACTATCAAAGTAGTGGGTAGGGTTTAGTCAGAAAATAAGAAAAGGTATAGACAGAAATAACTTTAAACTAGAACAAGCTGGCTAGTAAACACTTAAGAGCTAAAAAAAAAAAAAACCCACAAAAAAACTACACTTAGCTGGAGAGAAGGCTTGGCACGTCTGACGAGGAACGCGACAAACGAGATCTGAAGAGACTATGAGAGGGGCATTGTGGGTAGGTCTTAGCTGAGAGTTTTTGACTGGCGTGAGCTTGGTAATGCCCATGTCGGTTCTGAGGACGGAAGTCCTAACAGTAAGGAATGAATAAAGATTTACAACATCAGATGGATTTTTTTACCCAGTTTCCAGACTTTTTCCTCCACAGAACACTGAAAAATGGGCACAATGCCAGCATTGCTTACCTGGTTAACAAAATAAACAGATAAAATAAAAAAGGGGTCTGCTCTTAAGGACATCTTGTTTTTTATTTTTTAATGGAGAAATAATGTACCGATCTTTACACATCAAAATCCTTTCAGCTGAAGCAACAACTGTCAAAGATTATAACAGGTGATGTCTGATGTGGAAACAGTTCATAAAAGATATTTTCTCACTCAACATTTAAATCACAGGCTATGGAACTATTCCCTTTAACAGGACCCGAGATGTTGCATATCTATAAGAAGCCAGCTGGCTGAAATACAGGCTGTAATAGAATGGTAAACAGGCATTTAGACTGAAACGGTAGACATACTTTAACTGGATAAAAAAAAAAAAAAAAAACAGAGCAACCAAATGCTGTCAAAACCTGACCCTGCTCTATGGCACAGAGGGTGAAGCCCTAACTACAGCACACTACCTAATATTTTAATTATAGGAGACTCCATTGTGAGACATACAAATGTCCCACTCACCAGGCTGAACAAGGAGAAAATCACAGTCAGTTGTCTATCAGGGGTCAGGATCTGCCAAATCACACACTCACTCAACTCATTACATGACAAGTACTAGTATAACTCAGTCACACTCCATGAGGGTGTGAATGACCTGAGACATAACTCCCTGGACTTCATGAACAGAGAAATTATGGAGTTCTCGGACTGTGTGTCCCAGTTCGGTGCATGCCTTACATTGAGCAGCATTCTACCTACACCACGGATCCTGTCACAATATGAACAAAAAATGACTGACTTCAATAATTGGCTAAGTTTCTTGAGTCATTCCAAGGGGGTGCAATATCTGTCAGCATGGGAGGACATGGTCAATAGACCACATTGCTTTGCCAAGGATGGGCTGCACCTGGGCCCTCTAGGCTTCGGTTTTCGAATATTGGTTGAAACATTGTCCTCCGCCATAGTGACTTTTTCAGGTAATGCCAAACTTTCTGACATAGCTAAACCAACCCATAGGAATCTAAAGGTATTGCTGCTAAATGCTAGGAGCCTAAATACGAAACTCCACTCCCTCCAGGCTCTCCTCACCTTGTAGAATGTGGACAACTGTGCAGTTACTGAGACATGGTTTAAAGCTGTGTAGAGCATCCCAGGAGTGCAGGGGTACAATGCTTTCCCAAAATTCAAGCCAGCTACTTCATAGGTAGGGACCAAAGGTGGAGGTGTCTCAATCAATATCAACAAACTTACCTCCAGACTAGTCAAACAGGATGAAGCACTTGAGCTTCTCCATCTCAAGATTTTCAAAGGCAAAGTTCCATATCATATTCTTGCAAGCTATAGGTCACCCTTTCTGATGCCATACACCCATAACTTTGGACTTGGAATTACAGGAGACCCTCACCATTCAACCCAATACCATATTCATAGGCAACTTAAACTACCCCACTATAAACTGGAATACTTACATGACCTCACTCTTACAGACCCAGAATGGACTTTTTAAACAAAACACTTAGGCCCAGATAATCCATATGCCACTGTGGTTCAAACATACTCAATCTGGTGCTCACAAATATGGGAGAATGCTGCATCTCCTCTCTGGTAAGGTAAGGTTACAAAGCTGTCTCCTTCATAATAAAAATCAGTTCAGTTCCCCTGGCTAACCCCATAACATTTAGGAACTATTCTAAGGCAAACTTCCTAACTAAGTGAGATCCTGTCAAAATTTCAACCCCACTCAACCCTCGTCACACAGCTACCTATGCATAAATGTTCACAGAAACCTTGCACAATTAAGGCAATAATTGCATAGAGACAGCTGTGCCCATCAGAAATAAGCCCAAAACTAACTAAAAAAAACATCCTGGTAGAATCCAAACATGAACAGATTGTACAACAAAAGCAAAAGAGTCATAACCAAGAATAGGAAGTACTACACCCAGCATGATAAAACCACTCTCATCAATCTAAACAACTAAGAGGGCAAATTAAGTCTACTAAAGCCAAATTTCAGGTAAAGCTAGATTCCCAGACAAATACAAGGCTTTCCTTAATTATGTCCAAAACTTCAAATGCAGCACATTGCAGTGTGTAGAACTGACTGTAAATGGCACCACCTACACAGAGTCAGAAGATATTAACAAATCTGCTAACATATCCAGTTCCAATTTTACCCCTTCCTCCAGACCTTCCACAGGAAATACCATTAAACAACCCCCCAACTACTGCTAGGGAGCAGGTACTAGATACAATCTATATGGCCAAAAATAGAAGTTATGTCTTACCATAATGTTACATCTATGTTGTGGATCATCTTTCATTCATTATTGATGGGCTCGGAACTGACAAGCTCGCACCAGTCAAAAACTCTTAAGCTAAGCTTCTACCCAGAATGCCCTTCTCTCTGTTACTTCAGATCGAGTTTGCTGGAGATGGAGAAGTAAAGCCGAAGCCACTTCTGTGCCAATACCCAAGGACACCACTTGGACCCAAAATATCCCCCAGGAGCCTTTGGTGGGGGAAGAAGGGTGGGATGTGATGAATGCAAGAAGATCAACACCACAGATGGAATGCTATGGCAAGACATAACTTCTTTATCTGATGTTGTTAATCTTCTTTCCATTCATCACTGTTGGGAGAGAATCTCAATCTACCCTGAGCTCCATGGGCAGCCCTTATGGAAGAAAGTACAGTTGTGTGCGCATATCATAAATGTAGATGTTTGAGTGTATTCACTGTTGCAGTCATCACACTTGGGTTATCTGCCTGCAGGTAGCCCTAAGTCGGCCCGAATACCAGAGTCTTGGGATTTCTGCGTCAGATGCTGTCGCTTCTTCCATGACGTCAGGTCGTCAAGGGTATAAAACAGGCAGCCGACGCCATTACATCAGTTTTTCTTTCCCCAGATGTCAGGAGCTCCCCAACAGGAAGCTAGTATATGGTGTGGAACACCACCAGTAAAAAGTAAATACTCCTGCCATAAAAAATGGCCATATAGAGGATAGCTAGAAAGGATAGAGAAAAACAGGGGGCTGGAGGGAGGGAAACCAGGACTGCAACAGTGAAGACATTCGAACATCTACATTTATGGTAAGTGTACACAACTGTACTATGTCCTTCGTGTTTCACTGTTGCAGTCATCACACATGGGTGGATTCCCAAAGCTGAGGAAGGGTGGAGGCATTCAAGAGGAGTTAGGGCTGGCTAGCAGGCCTTGTAAGACTGTTGTAGCAAATCCAGCTCTGGATTTAGAAAAAATAGGTAAGTGGCAATGCTTGGTGAAGGTGTGTACAGGTTGCAGCTTCCAGAATGTCCCTGTGGTAGGGACTCCCCTGAGAAATGCTGTAGAGGTGGAAGTGCCCTAATGGAATGTGTTCTGATCCCCTGTGAGGTAGGTTTTCTGTGGTGCTTGTAGCAGAAATGGATGCAATGTGCTATCTATTTGGAAATGGTTTGGTTTGAAATAGCCTTGCCCTCTGCCCCTGTAGCAAAGCTGACTAGCAGTTAGTCAGATTTTCTAAAAGGTTTAATCCCATCAAGGAAGAACCTGAGCTGTCTGTGCACATCCAAGGAGTGCAGGATCCTCTCCCCTTTATTTTGAGGATTAGGGAAGAAAGTTGGCAAATGGATGGCTTGCTTTAGAGCCACACTGGAGACCACCTTAGGCATAAAGGATGGGTTAGTCCTGAGAGAAACCCTGTCAGCATGGAAAATAATGAAGGGTTCCACAGCCATTAGTGCCTGTAACTCTTCAAGCTGAGGTTATGGCTAAAAACAAGGCTGTTTTCCAAGAAAGGAATTTTAACTCTGCTGATGCTGCATGTTCAAAGGGGGGGGGGGTGTGAGCTTTTCCAGTACAACGTTAAGGTCCCAGGCAGGAATGGGTGCTCTCCTAGGGGGCCTTAAGTTGTTAGCCCCTCTCAGAAACTGTTTGATGAGAGGGTGAGAGAATAGAGGTGGCTCATTATTATAATGAGCTGAGATGGCAGATGCGTGAATCTTAATGGAGGAGAAGGATAGGTCTCTGTGGAGTAGCTCTGCTAGGTAATCAAGGATTTGAGGTAAAGAGGGCACAGCTGTGTCCTTTCCTTGAGACGGACTCCAAGAGCAATATCTTTTCCACTTTTCAGCATAGGATTTTCTAGTACTAGGCCTTCCGGCCTCAAGAATGACATCCAGCACCTGCTTGCTGAGGGTTGCTGGTGGAGTACTCAGGGGATAAGCCAGGCTGCAAGGTTTAGGGATTGCAACTGTGGATGCAAAATATGTCCCTCCTGCTGAGACAGCAGGGAAGTTGTCTGATGAAGGTGCCAGGGTGGCACTGTTGTCAGACTGCATAATAGTGGGTACCAGTGCTGGCATGGCCAATCTGGGGCAATAAGAATTGCCCTTGGGCTGTCCTGTCTGATCTAGAGTAATACCTTTGAGAGGAGGGGCAGAGTAATACCTTTGAGAGGAGGGGCAGAGGGGGAAAGGCATAAATTGAGAGGTTTTCCAATTTGAAGGATAAGGCATCCACCTTCCAGGCCCTGCTGTGACGGTTCCTGGTGCAAACTTTGCTCAACTGGTCATTCTCGGGGGAGGCAAAGAGGACCGCCTCCGGTGTCCCCCACCTCTGGATTAGAAGATTGAAGGTGTTCGGCTCCAATTTCCACTCATGTGGGTCCAGACAATTAATGCTCAAGTCGTCTGCCAGTGAATTCTGTTTGCCTGGCAGGAACTGAGCTTGCAGATGCACTCGGTTGCTCAAGGCTGTGTTCCACAGGGCCATGGCTAACCTGCAGAGTGAGTATGAATGGGGTCCCCCCTGCTTGTTAATGTACCACATAACTGTGGTGCCGTCTGTTTTTATAAGCAGCTGTCCTGGAAGGATTAGCTATTTGAAGGCTGTCAGAGCATACTGTACAGCTAACATCTCTTTTTGATTTATGTGCAGGAGAATTTGTCCTGGCCTCCACTTTCCCTGAATGCATTTGCCTGCCATGTGAGCCCCCCATGCATAGTCTGATGCATCTGTAGTCAGGATTTGGGTGGTGAGGGGTTGAGTGAAAGGCAGTCCCTTGTTGTGGTTGCATGCTTCTGCCCACCAAAGGAACTCTGACCTTAGACAAGGAATGATCGGAATGACTGTTTTCAGGTGCACCAAAGACTTTTTAAGTACCATTGAAGTTTCCTCATATGCAGTCTTGCATATGGAATTAGCAGAATGCATGAGGCCATGAATCCTAGGGCTTGCAGTATTTTCCTTGCAGATAGCTGGGTTTTGGTGGCCATGTGTTTGAAGTAGTTGTTCAAATAGATATTTTTTTTCTGGAGTGAGAAAGGCTATCTGGGAAGTTGTGTTCAAGCTTGCTGCCAGGAATACAATTTTTTGACTGGGCATCAGTTGTGATTTCTTTTCGTTGATGGTGTACCTCAATGAAGACAGGAGTCTTTTTACAAATGCCAGGTGTTAAAGTAGTAATTCTTGACTATCTGCCTGAATCAGGCAATCGTCCAAGTATAGGAAAATTTGGATATTTCTCTGCCTGCAGTATGCAATGGCTGGAGCTAGGCACTTTGTGAATACTCTGGGCACAGTAGATAAACCAAAGGGAAGTGCAGAGAACTGACAGTGCATACAGCCTGCCCTGAAGTGGAGATATCTCCTGCAAGACTCCCTTACGGGGATGTGCGGATAGGGTTCTTTTAAGTCTAGGGTGACTAGCCAGGCATCCTTGACTAGCATAGGGAGAAGCTGTTGCAGGATTAGCATTTTGAATTTTGGGACCACCAGAAAGGTGTTGAGAACTGATAGATCCAGGATTGGGTGCCAAGAGCCCTCTTTTCTGGGCACCAGAACAGTCTGGAGTAGAAACACTGTCCCCTTTATTCTACTGGAACAGGCTGAATGGCCCTGATATTGAGCAGGGAATGCACTTGCTTTTGAGCCTCTGCCCACTGGTTTGGAGGAAGGTCTGGAAACTCGCTTGGAGTTAGCAGGGAATGGAAGTAGAATCTGTACCCCTGGGATACAATGTTTAGAACCCATCGGTCCTGAGTAATGGACATCCAATTTTTGGCACGAAGGGCAAGTTTTCCTCCCAGGGGTGCAAGTAGATGGGCAGGGCTTGGAAGGATAATTGACAAGTTACTGTCAACTTTTACCATAAGGGATGGCTTGCCCCTCCCTGATTTTTGAGGTGGGAACACTCCATTGTTTAGATCTCTGCATACCCTGAAACTATAGTCTTGGTGTTCTGGTTCCCCTGGGTTTGGACTGAGAAGGCCTGAAAGGGGCTGGAAAGGACCAGTTTTTTGTAGGCCAATGTCTACTGAATCTAGGTGGCTGCACTTGTAAGAATTCTTTAACAGTTTGCATAGATTTAGCTTTTTCTTCCATCTTTTTAAGAACCTCTTCTGTTTTGGTGCCAAACAAATGGTCCTGATTTAAAGGAGCGTCTAGTAATTTTGATTTGACATGGTCTGACATGGTTTGTTCCTTCAGCCAAGCAAGCCTTCTCAGTACAGATCCAGTGACTGCAGCCCTGCAAAATGCTTCTACGTCATCAAAGCCACACTGCAAAGTATCCTTACTAACTTGGTTTGCAAAATGCATTAACTCTTCTAAATCTTTATTTTCTGCACAATCTGGAAGTAACATCATTTTGTTTAATTTGTTCCATAATATGTTGCTGGTACTTCAACATATGAAACTGGCAATTCAATGCCCTGATGGCAAGAGTTGCAGAGGTATATACCTTCTTACCCCATCTGCCTAAAGCTCTGGAATCCTTGTCTGAAGGAGTAGGGTTTTTGGCTGTAGTAGCCTTAACACCTTTAGGCCTCTGGTTAATGGTATCTGGATCCGCAGTAGGATTCTTAAAGAGAAATTTGTGAGAATCAGGTACTCTGCAGTACCTGTCAGGTTTTCTAGGGGCTGGTGGTAAAGTGTCTGGAGTAAGACTGGATTCCATAAAGACATCATCTACAACATCCATGACAGGGGGTATAGCTAGGGGCCTGTGCTGAGGCAACTCTAAAAATTCTCTGAGTCTCTTTTTGGACTGAGGATAGTCTTGGCATCGCTTGAGGATAATCCTGGCATTAAAGTATGCATGGTTTCACCAAAAGAAAAATCCTTTGGAGGGGAGGCAGAGGGAATGGATTCTTCTGCATCTGAATCCTCAAAGGTACATAAGGAGATGCCCTGGTAATCAGAAGGGTCAGAGTCATCGGACTCCTGCTATGTAGAATCAGAAAGAAACTCAATTCTTGCTCTCTTAGCAGGGGAAGGCTGGCTTCCCATAATTAGGGTGATAAGGTCTTCAGCCATTCTAAACATTTGTTTTTGAGGCATGGGAGCTTGAGTATGTGCTTTGGTCGTCGGTTTTCTAGGTGCAGTGCATACTCTGGGCCTGAGAAACTCGGTAGTTTTAGCTAAAAATGAAGTTGTCAGTTTAATGCGAATATCGGTAGGTCGGAGTACACCCTCAGAAGCTGGTGACTGCACAGAGGCTCCAGACCCATCCAAGGTAGAGACATCTGCAAGTTCCATAGTCGAAGAAGCATCTCGTGGCATTAAGGAATCGAATGGGTCTCAGCAGAGGCCTGCGAATCTGTACAAGCGGGCATCAGGGGCTGCAAAGGCACCTGAGTACCAGTGGACTGGCAACTAGCTTAATGGAAGAGTCCTCGGCAGTTTTTGACCCATGCGGTCTGTCGCTTTCTTTATCTTTGTGCTTTTTCTGAAGATCGGTAGTCGGCTGGCTTACCAAAGCCATTTCGGAATACGGAGAATGAAAGCAAAAGAATTTAGTGACAAAAATAGCCCGAAGATGAATGGTTCGGGTGTTAAACAAGGCACAAAACCGACAGCGAGGGACGTCGTGGTCTGGGCCTAAACAGGCGATGCAGTAAGAATGAAAATCTCTGTGAGGTATTTGCTTTCCACAGGCAAGACAACTGTTAACTTTTTTCTGACATCGGTTGGAGCAAGAAAAAAGAATCCCCAACGGGGTACTTAGCTTTAGAAGACTTCAGGTTTGAAACTCGAAAAACGAAAATTCCAGGTAGCAGCCACCTGGCACTTGCAAACTGCTACTGCTTCGGGCTCCTTCTTGGCAAGAAAGACTAATGTAATGGCATCGGCTGCCTGTTTTCTACCCCTGACGACCTGACGTCATGGAAGAAGCGACAGTATCCGACGCAAAAATTCCAAGGCTCTGGTATTCGGGCTGACTGAGGGCTACCTGCAGGCAGATAACCCAAGTGTGATGACTGCAACAGTGAAACATGAAGAACATTGTTCCTGAGTACCATTGAGCCGAAGGCAGTTCTCCATCTGGAGACAAAATCCAATTTGTAATGATTGATTAAGGTATGAGATTTAGCCCAAGTAGCTGCTGCGCAAATGTCATCCATGGAAGCTCTGGAATGGAAAGCTATAGATGTTGCCATAGATCTTGTGGAATGGGCTTTAACCTTAGGCATAGATTCTTTTGTGAGGGAATAGATAAAACGTATGCAGTCCCTTAGCCATTTTGATAATGTAACCTTGGATACAGAACTTCCCATTCTAGGCCCAGAAAAGGAAATGAAATGCTGATCAGATTTATGCATAGATTTAGTCCTGTCTAGGTAGAATCTCAGTTGCCTGTGCACATCTAAGGAATGTAGGCAGTACTGTCCTTTATTGGAAACATTTGGAAAGAACACTGGTAGGTCAATGGTCTGGTAAATGAAAAAATCAGAAACAACTTTGGGAAGGAAGGATGGGTTAAGGAAGACCAGATAGGGCCCTTTGATACACAATGGCTGCAGTGCCAAAACTCACCTGACTGACATGATGGCTACCAAAAACAAGGATTACCAGGGCATGAACCTTAGGTTGCACTTCGCTGCCGGTTCAAAGTGAGGTTCAGTCAAGGACTGAAGGACTAAAGTGAGGTTCCATGGTTCTACAGGCTGTCTGAACAGAGGCCTGATGTGAGAAGCTCCCTTGAGAAAAGCTTTACATAGACGCAAGGAAATGAGAGCGTGCTGTCTAGACCATTGTGGAAATTAGAAATCGCCACCAGGTGTACTCGTATGGTAGAGGCAGAAGCTCCATCATCAAAGAACATAGACAGGTATTGCAGCACTGCAGTCACCGGAGCCGAATATGGGTCTAGCATGTTATCCTTTGACCAGGTGGAGAACTTTTTCGATTTATCTTGATACAGTCTTCTGGTGGATGGTTTATAAGAGCCAGAATGATGTCCTGAACTGGTGAGGTGAGATTAGCTTGCCTGGCAACTAACGGAAGTGGAGAATCCAAGCCGTTAGCTTGAGACTGGACAGATTTGGGTGGCTCAACCCTTGGGGGTGAGTAATCAAATCTGGAAGAGAGTCCAGAATCCACGGTGGGCATACTAGGTGAGGCCAAAGGAAGGGGAACCAAACTTGTCGAGGCCAGAATGGGGTTATGAGGATCACCTTGCATCTCAACCGAAGAGCTTTCTTTAGGAATTGTGGAATCAGTGGGATGGAAGGATAAGCGTAAAGAAGTCCCATGGACCAATCATGGATCAGAGCGTTCCTCGGAGACTCCCCTTCTGGGGGAAACAGGGTGAAATAGCTGCTGCACTTGTTTTTCGATGGGGAGGCGAAAAGATCACAGCACGGCTAACAAAGATTTCTGTCGCCACCTCGGGGTTGAGGGACCACTCATGAGGCAGGAGGATGCCTCTGCTCAGTTTGTCCACAATTATGCTGGAGCTCCCTGGGATATGCGTTGCTATCGCTAACTGCCAGATTCTCATGGCCTCTCGACACAGGGGGGAGGACTTGGCTCCTCCTTGCTTGTTGACATACCAGACCACTGACATATTTTCTGAGTGAATTGCATTTCTCCCAGAAGGGAGAACCGGACGAAACGCCTGCAACACTAACAGCACCGCTCTCAGTTCTAGAACATTGATATGCAGGTTGGCCTCTAAGGTGCATTATGCACCTTGGACCGTCTTTCCCTGGAAATGCCCCCCCCCCCCCACCAAATCAGGGAAGCATCCGTGGTCGCAATGGCCCTGGGCTGAGGGGACTGGAATGGGCGCTCATCCACCACAGAAGGTCCTGCTTGCAGGACTTGGTTATGTAAATCTGGTAACTGAGGGGGTGGCAGTTTGGGAACCACTGAGAAAGGAGGAGCCATTGCAGGATTCGCATGTGTAGCTTCGCCAGGGGCACTTTCGGAATTGAACTGCCATGGATCCTAGGGCCTGAATAAAGTACAGTTGTGTGCACTTACCATAAATGTAGATGCTCAAGTGTACTCACTGTTGCAGTTATCACATTTGGGTTATCCCTGCTAGGGTAGCCCTCGGCCGGCCCGAATACCAGAGGCTTAATATTTCTGCGTCAGTTGCTGTTGCTTCAGGACTGACATCAGGTCGTTAGTAGTATAAAGTAAGGCAGCCAACACCATTACATCAGTTTTTCTTGCCCTAACCTGTCAGGAGCCCCTATGTAGGAGCCAGGTTCTGGTGGAAGAACCCCACCAGTTGAAAGTAAATACCAATATGTCCCTTGGAAGGAAAGGGAAGAAAAAAGGGGATGGAGGGAAGGAAACAAGGACTGCAACAGTGAATACACTCGAACATCTACATTTATAGTACATGTATACAACTGCACTATGTTCTTCGTCTTTCACTGTTGCAGTCATTACATTTGGGTTGATTCCCAAAGCTGAGGAAAAGGGTGGAGGGCAGTCAAGAAAACTAGGGGCTGGATAGGATGCCTTGCAAGACTGCAGAGGCAAACCCTGCCCTGGATTTGGAGAAGAGTGGCAGGTGGTAATGTTTGGTAAAAGTGTGAACAGATGTCCAGGTGGCAGCCTCCAGGATGCCCCTGGTGGGGACTCCTCTGAGGAAAGCTGCAGAGGTGGAAGCTGCTCTGGTGGAGTGAGTCCTGACCCCCTTGGGGGGAGGCTTTCCATGTTGTTTGTAGCAGAAATGGATACAGTGTGTTATCCATTTGGAAATGGTTTGTTTGGAGATGGCTTTGCCTTCTGCCCCTGTAGCAAAGCTAACCAGCAATTCATCAAACTTTCTGAAGGATTTGGTCCTGTCTAGATAGAATCTGAGCTGTCTGTGCACATCCAGAGAGTGCAGGATCCTTTCCCCTTTGTTCTGGGAATTAGGGGAAAAGGTGGGCAAATGAATGGATTGGTTGAGAGCCACACTAGACACCACCTTGGGCATGAAGGATGGGTTAGTTCTGAGGGATACCCTGTCAGTATGGAAGATGATAAAGGATTCCACAGCCATGAGTGCTTGCAGCTCGGAGACTCGTCTGGCTGAAGTGATGGCCAGAAGGAAAGCTGTCATCCAGGAGATAAATTTTAGCTCTGCAGAAGAAGCTGGTTCGAAGGGGGGCAGGGTGAGCTTTTCCAACACAATGTTAAGGTCCCAAGCTGGGGTTGGTGCTCTTCTGGGTGGCCTCAAGTTGCTAGCCCCTCTTAGGAACTTTTTCATCAAAGGGTGTGAGAAAAGGAGCTGCTCAGTTGGGAAATGAGCAGAGATAGCAGAGGCATGAATTTTTATAGAGGAGAAAGAGAGGCCACTGTGTAGCAGGTCAGCTAAGTAATCCAGGCTGAGAGGGAGGGAGGGATGTGCTGTATTGGCTCCCTTAGCCTGAATCCAGGTGCAGAACCTTTTCCATTTGTCAGCATAAGACTTTCTAGTGCTAAGGCGTCTGGCCTGACGTATAACATCTAGAACCTGTTTACTGAGGTTGGCAAAGTGATTGGGGGTTTGGGAATAAGCCAAGCTGCCAAACTGAGTGCCTGCAATTGGGGATGCATGAACTCCCCTTCCCTCTGGGTCAGGAGGTTTGGAATCTGAGGAAGATGCCATGGTGGCAGAGGGGACAGGCTGCGCAGCAAGGGTACCAGTGCTGGAGAGGCCAGTATGGAGCTATAAGAAATGTCCTTGGTTTTTCCTCCTTTATTTTGAGCAGTACCCTGGGGATGAGAAGTAGTGGAGGAAAGGTATAGACCGATAGATTGACCCAGGGGAAGGACAGAGCATCCACTTTCCAAGCCATGCAGTGATGTTCCCTGGTGCAGAATTTGCTGAGCTGATGGTTGGTGTGGGAGGCAAAGATGTCGACCTTCGGAGTGCTCCATTTTAGAGTTATTAGGGTGACGGTTCTTCTGCTGAGCTGCCACTCGTGTGTGTCTAGAAGACTTCTGCTTAATTTGTCTGCCAGAGAGATGAGAGAACCTGGTAGGAATTGTGCTAACAGGTGCAGTTGCATGGCAGAGGCTGTGTGGCATAGGGTCATGGCCAGCCTGCATAGAGGGTAGGAGGGAGTCCCTCCCTGCTTGTTGATATACCACATCACAGTGGTGTTGTCTGTTTTGATCAGAAGAGCCACTGGGGAGAGAAGGGGCTTGAAAGCTATCAAGGCGTGCTGGAGAGCCATCATCTCTTTTTGGTTGATATGCGGAGGGATTTGCTGTGGGCTCCATAGCCCCTGTATGGACCTACCATCCAGGTGTGCACCCCAAGCATAGTCTGATGCATCTGTGGTGCGGGTCTGGGCAGTGGGGTGGAGAGAAAGATAGTCCCTTGTTGTGGGAGCATGCTGTTTCCCACCAAAGAAAATCTTTTCTGAGGCAAGGAATTATAGGTATAAGAGTCTCCAGGTCTTGACAGTGTTGACACCAAAGGCTTTTTAGATACCACTGAAGTTTCCTCATATGCAGTCTAGCATATGGAATGAGTAGTATGCAAGATGTCATGAACCCCAGAGCTTGCAGGATCTTCCTTGCAGATAACTGGGGTCTGGTGGCAAGTTGAGAGAAGTAGGCTCTTAGGAAAATTTGCTTTTCTGGTGTAAGGAATGCCATCTGGGATGCTGTTTCCAGGCTTGCTCCCCGGAATATAATTCTTTGGGTGGGCACCTGTTTGGATTTCTTTTTGTTGACAGCGTACCCTAGGGAGGTTAGGAGGGACTTTACAAAGGCCAGGTGCTTGAGCAGCTTTTCCTGGCTGTCTGCCTGAATTAGGCAGTCGTCTAAGTATGGTAAATGTGGATATTCCTTTGTCTGCAAAAGGCAATGGCCACAGCCCGACATTTTGTGAAAACTCTGGAAGCAGTAGATAAGCCAAAGGGAAGCACAGAGAACTGAAAGTGCTGGGATCCTGCCCTGAAACGGAGATATTTCTTGTATGATTCCCTGACAGGAATGTGGAGGTAGGCCTCTTTTAGATCTAGGGTGGCTAGCCAAGCATCCTTGGACAGCATAGGTAGCAGCTGCTGTAGGGTGAGCATTTTGAATTTTGGGATCACCAGGAAGGTGTTTAGAATGGATAGATCGAGGATGGGGTGCCAGGTGCCCTCTTTTCTGGGCATCAGAAAAAGTCTGGAGTAGAAACCTTGGCCTATCTGTTCTGCAGAAATGTGCTCTACTGCCCTCATAGGAAGCAGGGAAAGGATTGGCGTTTTAGCCTCTGCCCACTGGTTTGGAGGTAGATCTGGGAACCCTTTGGGGTTGGAAGGGTGTGGAAAGAAAATTTGTATCCCTGGAACACTATGCTGAGAACCCAGCGGTCATTGGTAATGGTGGCCTCGGTGCTTGAGTGAAAGGAGTTTTCCTCCTAGTGGTAAGTGAAGGTGGGCAGAGGGAGGGGGTGGGGGAGGTGATTTTGAGTTCTTACCATAAGAGGGTGGCTTAGAACTCCCTTGTTTTGGAGTAGAGGTAGTCCACTGCTTAGATCTCTGCATTCCCTGTGGCTGCTGTCTGTGAGGTCTAGTTCCCCAGGGCCTGGGATGGACTGGTTTACTGGGAGCAGGAAAGGACCAGTGCTTGGTGGGACAATGCCTGCTGAACCTGGGTGGCTAGACCTGTAAGAAATCCTCAAGTGTCTGCATAGATTTTGCTTTTTCTTCCATCTTTTTTAAGACCTCTTCTGCCTTGGTGCCAAATAAGTTGTCTTTGTGCAAGGGTGCATCCAATAATTTGGATTTGACATGGTCTGGCAAGGGCTGTTCCTTAAGCCAAGCATGCCTTCTAAGGACAGAACCCATGAATGCTGCCCTGCAAGATGCTTCTAGGGCATCAAAATCACAGTGTAAGGTGTGCTTAGTTACTTGACTTGCAGAATGCAAAGCATGATATTTTTTCTTTGAGGAGTTCCATGGTGTGTTGCTGAAATTTTAGCATGTAAAACTGACAATTTAGGGCTCTAATAGCAAGAGTAGCAGAGATGTATACTTTTTTTACCCCATCTGTCTAATGCTTGGGAATCCCTAACTGAGGGGGTTGGATTCTTAGCAGACGTTGCTTTAATTCCTTTAGGCCCTTGAGAATAACCTCAGGGTCAGATGTAGGATTTTTGAAAATAAATTTGTGCGAGTCACTCTATAATACCGGTCAGGTTTTCTGGGAGGAGGAGGGAGAGTGTCAGGAGTCAAACCGGATTCCATGAAAACATCATCCACAACATCCAGGACAGGAGAAATGGCCAAGGGTCTGTGCTGTGGAAGACCTAAGAATTCCCTGAGTCTGTTTATAGACTGAGGGTAGTCCTGACATTCCCACTGGAAATGCTCCCTTAAAGTATGTTGGGTTTCCCCAAAGGAAAAGTCCTTGGGTGGAGAGGCTGAAGGAATGGATTTCTCTGCATCAGAATCCTCATAAGCAGAAAGGGGTTGCTTGTCTTCATATTTAGATGCATCAGAGTCATCGGACTCCTGTTCAGATAAATCTACTGGGAACAAATCTCTTTTTCTTTTGGATCAGCATTATAAGGTCTTCTGCCATTTTAAGCATTTGAGACTGAGGCAAGGAAGCAGGTGCCTGAGATTGGGTAGTCGGTTTCCTGGGTGTGATTCATACCCTGGGCCTTAGAAACTTGGCAGTTTTCAAATGAACAGTAGACACGATAGAAGTTGTCGGTCTGTGTCAAGAAACGGTAGTGCAAAATACTTCCTCGGAAGCCGGTGCGTGCTCAGCAGCTCTGGACCCATCCAAGGTAGAGACATCCGCAGGATCCTTAGTCGTTGAAGAATTCTGCAGCATACCAGAGTCCGAAAGGGTCTCGGTAGCGGTCTGCAAATCCACAGATGTGGACATCAGGGGCTGTGAAAGCGCCTCAATGAGGACCGGAGAACTGATGACTAGCTTAATGGAAACGTCATCGGAAGGTTTGGACCTGTGCGGTCTGTCTCTATCTTTATCCTTACATTTTTTTTGGAAGATCTGCTGTCGGATGGCTTACCGAAGCCATATCAGGATTCAAGGACTGAGAGCAAAAATATCTAGCTACAATAAGGCCCCGACAAATTATAGTTCTGGCATTGAACAAAGCACAAAAAGCAGTGAGGGATGTGGTGGTCTGGGCCTAAGTAAGTGACGCAGTAAGAATGAAAGTCTTGCTGTGGTATTTGCTTTCCACATGCAAGACAATTGTTAACTTTTTCTGACATCGTTTAGTGCAAGAAAAAAGGATCCCCAACGGGGTACTTAGCTTTAGAAGGCTTAAATTCGGAAAAAGAAAAATCAGATAGCAGCTGACTGGAACTCGTGCGAACTGACGAAAGACTGAAGAAAGACTGATGTAATGGCGTCAGCTGCCTTACTTTATACTACTGATGACCTGACATCAGTCCTGAAGCGACAGCAACCGACACAGAAAAACTTTCGGTATTCGGGCTGACTTGGGTTATCCCTGCCAGGGCAGTGCTCAATGTGATGACTGCAACAGTGAAACACAAAGAACATCCTCAATCACTGGAGCCTGTGGAACGGGAGCGACACTAGCCAGGACCGGGTATTGAAAACTACTTTGGTGAATTCTATTTCTTGCGTAGGAGTAAGGTTTGATTTCTCCCAATGTATTGTTATTCCCAAAGTTTTTGCCAGAGTGTATAACGCAGGGCTGTTACCAGAAGATGCTTGGTGGGGGCGGTGAGGAGCCAGTCATCCAAATATGGAAACACCCAGAATCCTTGCAGTCTCAAATGAGCTGTGACCACTGCCATGAACTTCATGAACACTGTGGGGGCTGTAGAGAGACCGAACAGCAGGGCAGGAAACTGATAGTGAATGGCTCCTAGCTGGAAGTGAAGCAGTCTCCTGGAGCATTTGTCCATTTTGATGTGGTAATAAGCATCCCGGAGATCTATCGAGCACATCCAATCGCCTTCCCTTAAATACGGGAGAATGGACTGAACCGTGACCATCCAGAATTTGATTTGGGTGACAGGCTTGTTCAAACTGCTGAGATCCAAAATGGGTCTCCAGTCCCCTGTCTTTTTTGGTACCAAAAAGAACCTTGGCATAGGCAGCAATCTACTTAACACCGAATGCGTGATAAGAGACCTTGGAACCCAGGTGGACAGTAGACTCTCCTTTGATAGTCGCATCGCTACAGTAGTCAGGAAGTCCTTATACGTGGCACACCTCATCATAAAAGGGTTCTCTTCCAAGAAAAAAAGAGGTCATTGTTCCCCTCTAATCACCCATTAGACCCATTATAGAGTACAGCGCCCCTTTTGGGATGTACCTCACAAGACATCTGCAGCAACAGGAAAGGCCACAGAAGTATCTCACAAAGAGGATTACTGGCCTCAAACAAATGCCCTACACTGACCATCTCAAAAAACTCCAGCTTTACTCCGTAGCATATCGCCTACTCTGAGGTGATCTCTGCCTAACATAAAAAGCTACATCAAACCCAAAGCTGTTGGACATGCTGCACCTAAAGAAATCCCAATCCCTCCAAGCTACATGCTCTAGGGACCTAAACCTTCTCACCACAATAAATAGGACATGCTGGAGGGATAGATTCCTGTCGCAGAGACTTCCTACACTCTGGAACAAGCTACCCATCTATGCTAAGCAAAGTTCTTCATTAGCACTCTTCAAGAAAAATCTTGATGAGTGGATGGGAAATAGGAAATACATCCTGGGATCACTTCTGTGTCTCTGCTGGACAGTGGCACAGGAAAATAACTTTCTTGGGTGGCGTAAGCTATGGTACCTTGCTGGCTAGGCTTACGTAGGCCCTTGGGCCAATAGCCTAGTACCCACCTATGAACCTATGAGTAGAATCTGGATCCACATTGGTCTGATGGGACTGGATGGATGACTCTTTTTTTGAGACCGTTTTATTATCTCTGAAGCTGCTTCTTCCCTTTGACTGGGTGGAACATCGGGAAGCTTTTTTGGAAGCTTTGGTTGACAAGAAAGGGGAATGGTGTAACCTCTGGTGATTATACTCTGCACCCAACAATCAGTGATAAAAGATTGCCAAGCAGCTTGGTGCAGAGAAAAATGACCCCCGACTGCTTCCAGAGGTAAGCAATCAGGCTGCTCCTCAGGAGCACTGGTAAGGCTGTCCAGAGAAGGAGTCCCTGGGGCCTTGGTTATGAGGACCCCTTCTGCCACTGTAGGGGCGTCTTCCAAAATTGTTACCCCCTCTGTCCCTGGGGGTATCATCACCACGTGCGGTATGGAAAGGACCCTGAGATTTTTTGTGCCACATTTTCCCACTCCTCTGATTCCTGGAGAAGGAACGTTGAGGACTGGAAAACCGTAGGCCTATGGCAGACAGGGTCTTACCTTCTTGTTTGCTCCTGGCTAGCCTGTCCCTCACCTTGGAGCCAAAAAGGGACAATGCTTCGATGGGAACATTCAAAAAGGAAGACTTGAAGGGATCCGTGAGGTCACAAATGCGCATCTAGGCATGACGACTCATGACAATGCCTGAACCCGCTGATCTAGCCGCCCCTTCAGTGGCATGTGATAGCAACCTCATGGATGAGTTGGAAATCGATCCAGGGTTGCGAGCTGTGAGGCAACTTTGTCCCTTACCTTGTCATACACCTGTCCTGCGAGTGTCCCAGAGAGTTCGGGGATGAAGTCCCTCTGGAGCCTCGTAAAATATGCCAAATAGTTCAGAGACTGTATGGCAAAGGTCACTGATGCAAAAACTCGCTTCCCAAGTCTGTCCTCCACCTGGGACTTTCTGTTGGGCAGGTGTACAGCGGAACTCACCTCAGCCAAGCCCTTTTTCATGGCCGTCGCCACCACCATAGCATCGACTGGTAACCCTCTGGACCAATGCGGGTTTTCTTCAGGAGGAGAAAGAATTATGTCAGGTCTCTGAGGAATCACCTCAATGGAAGGGTCTATAGTAGAACACCGAACTTTCAAAATTTCGAGTGTTCTAATATCAAACCCTATTAATCAAAAATTTGAAACATCGAACATACAGAACAGTGAATTGTTTCCTAGGGAAAAAAACTGCTGTTCCAAAACACATACACACAACACAAGCACACCAAACAAACAGCAATCCACAAACATACACCTAAACTCTTACACCTAACCCTACACTAAACTATACATACACCACTAACTATCCACTTACCTTAACCCAAACCCTAAGGTCTGTCACTATCGCACACTTACATGACCCACGCCCTAACCCTAACTCACCTAACCCGCCCTAACCCACACGTCCACACAATCGCACACTTACCTAAACCAGACCCGTAACTTTCCACCACAGCGCTGAAAATACCAAAGCAACAGAAATGGACAACCAAATTCTTTCCCTAGGAAAAAAAAATGTTTTTCTGTTTCTTTGATATTTTCAGCATTCGCTGAAAACGGGTCGATATTAGAACACTCGAAATTTTGAAAGTTCGGTGTTCTAATATAGACCCCAATGGAATCATGGTTCTTCCAAGTGCGTTGCACAGTGAGCTGGACGAGCCCGTCAGCAGTCGGGGTCACCCAAGAGGTAGATGGCCGGGTGCAGAAAACCTGCAGGAACACGGGCTCCTCAGATGAAGGGTTGAAGGACTTCCAGTCACCTCTCTGTTTCAGCATTTCCAGGATGTCTTCGAAGGAGACATCATCAGGAGGTGACTGTGGGGGACCCTTCACCATCATCATAATCCATGTCTTACATGGACTCACCTGAGGAGTCTCTAATGGGCTTCCTCTTGCACATTCTCTTTCAGGGGGGGCTCCTCAGTGGGGGTCTCTGAGGAGGACTTGGAACAGTGGGTACCCTGAACAGGAGTGTCCTACAGCTTCTCTATCTTCTGCCCTGAAAAGGTGGTCTGCGGCAGCTGTAACACTGGGGGTGAAAACTGAGGTTCCAAAAGCAAGAGCCCTCTCCATTGTGCGGAAAGCAGGTCCGCCCAAAGAGGCATGGGAGCCTGAAACTGAGAAAGACTTCCTCGGGACCAGGGTCACACCCAGCTCCGACGAACCCCCACCGTGGATGGAGCCTCAAGCAAAATCAGTGCAGACAAGACTACTGGCACAGAGGAAGGAACCGAAGACACACATGGAACAGTGCCCCGGCCCGAGGAGCCCAGCCCCCAATCCCGAGATTAAGGAAGGACCAGTTCCGCAGGAACAGACGACCAAAGGGGCAAACCTGGAGCCTGAGTGAGGTCCACTACAGGCGCCGAGGTGGTGGATTCTGAGAAGGACGTCAGAGCAGAAAGCTTTGGAACCAGAATGGTCAAAGGAGAAGTGTAAGAAGGAGTCAGTGGAGAAACCAACCCAAGTCCTGCAGGCGGATGGGCCTTAGAAGATGTGGGTATCCCCCTGGCTGCTAACAACTGGTCCACAAGACGCATCACTTTGAGTTCTGACAGGCTCCTGGTGGATCTAGTGGATACTCCGGATGGGGAGTCAGGTCAATCAATGAACAGGCTATACATCTAGCCCAGGAATGGATCTATGGAAGGAGAGTATCGGGTCCGTGGTGCAAGGTCTGCCTGCACTTATGTCATAAGTTTTGAGACCAGGATTAATGACGCCAAGTCCATTTTGGTCGAAGAAATGCTCAGTGCCGAAGGGGCACCTGGAGCCGAAGCGGTAGGTTCCAATATCATAGCAGATGAAGGTATAGAAGGCGTGCCCTGAGCCGTAATGGCCACAGGTGCCAATGTTGTAGTAGGCATAGTGAGGTCTATCGTCAGTGCCAGAGGCAGGATCAGAGCTGAAGCTGGCGCCAGTATTGTAAGTTCTGAAGTGTTCGAAGGTGAAAAGGAAGGAGCCATAGAGACAGATTTATGCTCAGAGGACAGCTTGGGGACTTCTGATTTCACTGGCTTACCCTGATCATCCAAGGGTGAGGAGAGAACCGAGTGAGACCTCTTTTTGTGTTTTGTAGGAGGAGTTGAGACCTCAATCACAGAAATGGCCTCTAAAAAGGGAAACTTAAGTAACCCTTTCAGTATCAGTTTATTCTTGCACTCATTCAGAGTGCGTTGACTGAAAATTTGACAAATGCCACAGGGAGGTTGCACCGAAAGATGGGGCACCCCCAAACAATATACACAATCATCATGAGAATCACTGTTGGGTAACTTGCCATTACACGAAGTACAGTGCTTAAACCCTGAAGTCCGTTTCTTATCAGACATCTTGACATGGAGAGACAACAGGCTAACACTTTAAAGACAAAAATGTAATAATTCTGTTCTAGTAAGTCAAACACAGTTCAAAAACCACACAGTCATATAGATATATATAAAAGAGAAAATGTCCTACTGAAAAAACACTAACAGGTTAGGAGAGAAAATAGAAATACCAGCTATAGTACTGAAGGAATATCACAAGGGTAAGGAGAGAAGGCCGTACCAACAATGGTACTTGAAAGTTTACCAACGGGTAGAGCAAGGAAGAAAGGATCAAGATCTAACTGTAAAATAACACTAGAAAGACTAACGCTCACTAAAGGAAGAAATATCTATTAGTTTTCCACCAAATATCAAAAAAGTTTTCACTTAGCTGAGAGCTTGGCTGAAACGTGGCTTTACGGCTACATGGCAAATGGGATCTGAGGCAACAGGGAGAAGGGCATTCTGGGTAGAAGCTTAGCTCGAGAGTTTTTGGCTGGCCTGAGCTTGGTAATAGGCCAACTCGGTTCCAAGGGCTCAGAACCGAACCCATCAGTGATGAATGGAAAGAAGATTAACAACATCAGATCACTGCATTAATGGGCCCTGATCACATCCTAGGATGCCTCCTAAATAAACTGAAACATTACCTATCGGGACCACTGGAGTCATTGTTAAACCACAGCCTCCAAACAGGCTTTGTGCCATGTCAAGGAAGAATGGTCACCCCTCTGCACTAGGGTGGGCCATCAACAGACCCCAAGAATTACAGACCCATAATTCTGACTAGTTTTGTAAGCAAAGCCATGAAAAAATTACTATGGAAATGGATTAATAAGGACATAGAAAACCTTCCAGCACTGGATCCAATGTAGCTTGGCATCAAGGGCAGATCATGCCTACTCAACCTGTTGTATTAATTTAAAAAAGTCACTAAGGCAATGGATGAGGATAAAATGATCCACACCATCTACCCTGACCTGGCTTATGCATTTGATACTATACCCCAACTCAAGACATTGTAAGCAAACTCAGGAATATAGGCATAAACCCCTATGTTACAATCTGGATACAAAGCTGGCTCTCAAATAGGACCCACGAAGTTAGGGTAGGGAAGACAACATCCACAAAGAAGGTGGTCACTAGCAGAGTCTGTCACGGCTCTCTGCCAGGTCTACTCCTTTTTGGCATCTACATCTCGAATATCACAGATGACTGCAAACTAGAATCAGTCATAGAATTCCCCACAAGATACTAACATCCTTCATGAAGGACTAGCACAGACAAATGACTGGTGCCAATGCCACAGCTTAAAACTCAATGCTAAGTAATGTAATTTAGCACCCTTTGGGAAGTCAGACACCCTAGGGAATTACTTCATCGATAGCACACCCCCAAGAGTAGGACCAACAATCAGAGATTTGAGTACATATGTACACAGTAACCTGGTTTTTGAACAACATGTGTCTAAAGTAGTAAGAAAATCATTGTATGTTGCTCAACCTACAAGCAAAGGCAGGGCATCTAGGTCAAAGGAAGTCACCATTCCACTGTATTCAGCCCTAATCAGGTCCGTCATTGAGAACATCACCACCTTCAATATATACCTAACCAGGCACGTGCAACAACTAGAATGCAAACAGGTTTCTCACAAAGAAAATACAGGGCATAAAACTCAAAACCCTATCCCTATACTCTTACAGACTGTTGTGAGGTGACATGCCCGGCATAAAAGGCATCCTTGGAACCTACTCTGATGGACCTTTTGCAAATCCACAAAACGAATATCATCAGAATTACTTGATCTAGGGATTTAAATTTTGCTTGCAACATAAATATGACACACTGGAGGGACTGGCATGTGTCTCAGAGAATTCCTCTTCACTGGACCAGCCTTACCACCTATGTGAAGCAAAGCTATTTCTCAACCCTATTCAAAAGAAGCACCTAATGTCTAATGGACAGAGGCAGCCAGTAAATATTGTCCTGGCTTACATATATTCTTAAAAATAACATTAAGGCACATAAACTTGTGGGATACAACTGGGATGCTTGGCTAGGCTTATAAAGACCACACTAGCTTTTAGCCTAGTACATACCTATGATTCTATGAAGTAGTTGGTATTCTGGGCTGTTTTTAAAACTGATCAAGCCCCCTTAGAAAAACAACTGATAGTTCGGCATTGATTGTAAATGTTTCATTTTACAAACAAGAGATTTAAAGCTAGGATACATTACGGCTTGCTTTTCTGTCAATAACTTAATAGAGCACAGACAGAGAGAAGAAACATCTGGTTTTTAGGCATGTGTTGTCAAAAGGAAAACCATGGCAAGCTCAGACAAAAAAATACAAAACCAGATCTATTTTTCTCTTTTTTCGTTTATAATGTGAAATTCTGAATGACAGAAGTTAGAGAAAATCGATGACAACTCCAGTAAAATATCACACAGCTGTAATCAGTGATAGGGACTGAGGATACAGACTGCAGCAGCTATTGACTTTGATGGGCTCCAAACTCTATTTTTTTAGTAATGTCATCTGCAAAGGATCAAAAACACTGTTCTTAGACATTGAAATCCGTGAGCTGGGAGAATCTATAAAAAAGGGCAGACAGCTGGAAGGGTGATCTTTAAAACATAAGCTAGCTTGCAGAGTGAGCATAAGCAAAACCATTCTTGTTGTCCAAGTAACACACTTTTCTGTCATGAGGTCAGTAACGGATTGAAGGATGGCTAGGCTTTAGAACAAAATGAAAACAATATAGGGCTTTGTGAACACCATAATTTCTTTCATACTGATATTTATCTCTATTTCAAAAGAACTAGCCCTTTCTACAACAGATAAATCTAGCAAGTAAGTTCCCCCAAGTCAGTTCAAACCCACATGTTGAATGACTGCGAAAGAAATTACTAGATTGAGCTATATTTGTGCAATCCAAAAGTTTAAATGATTGATCAAAAGTGGAGCAAGAATTTACTTCAGTGTTCTTTTTTTTTTAATTTATCATCATTATTGAATTATCACTTATGTCCTCCCCGCAGTCGAGTGGCCTCCGAAAGACATGCGTGAATGGGCATGCCTTCACTGAAGGTTGGGTGTCGGGCTGGCAACTTGGCACCATACAATCTACTGCCAATCATTAGCGGACCGGAGTTCCGCTGTGGCAATCCCCTAACCGGGAAAAGCCAAAAAGACAAACAAACATTGAATTATCACTTATGATACAGGTAATCATCCATTTATATAAATGAAAACAAACCATACTGACATATTCCCAGTTGCAGACGTTATACATCACATATAATCTTCTGTATAGTCATTGTCAATCTAAAATTGCATAGCTCACTCAAATCTTTCCTTCCCTTAAACCTCATTCCACCTCCAAAACATGATTCTGCATGACTTGTTCCCATAATTCCAATTTTTTTCTATGTAATTTGCTGCTACCCTTTCCTAAAGATCCCACTTCCAGTTCTTTTGTCTCTATTACTATATTCACTAATTTAAATACGGTTGGTTTAGACTTTGATTTCCACTTTCTAGGGATTGTTTGTTGGTAGCCACCAGAATTAAACTTAGCAAGGCCTTACCATGTCTAGGCAATTCCGATCCAGTATCCTAGTTCAAAAAAAGCATTTCCTTAGTTACACCAATTTGCTCACACAGTATTTCTGACAGAGTAGTCTGTAAGGAATTTTTAAAGCCTGCCAACACATTACACTCCCAATTACCTCTTTTGTCACCATCCCCACCCCAACATTTGCAATATACCCAAGGAAAAAGTCTTTGGAGTCTGCTAAAGGTATAAAATACCTCTGCAAACATCAGGCAAAAATCCTAAATCTTCTAGACTTTGTTGCATATTTGGGAGTCATGCATACATCCTCCCAATGTATCTTTGCGAATTGCTGATCAAAAATAGTTTCTAACCTCTTCTGACTCCTGGTTATCATACAATATTTTATATGCCCTACTAATTACCCCTTTTTAATTGCAGCATCTGTTCTAGATTCAACTAAAAACTCTACCAGTGTTGGTAGGATCCCCCTATCCCTTTCTCTTTGCCTATATTCTGACATCAGTCCTTGATACGGAAGTCCAAATGGATTTCTGACCTCTTCCCATTTCATTACCTTTTCCCCATTTTGGCTTACTTCTTAGAATACTTTCTGTGACTTTATGAATATAATATTCTGTATGGCTATTGTTATTCTTTTTAAGGATCTGCATTCAAAATCCCATTCCCTCCTTATTTTGTGAGCTTCCCTGTTTCATCATCATCCATAGCTTTCTTGTGCTAAGTATATGAACCTTAACTGTGTAGCTCTAAAATATCCCTTCAAATCAGGTTCATAGGTGATTACTAGGCTAATGGCACAAGAGCATTTACAAGCATAGTCAATAATACCCAGAATATCACAATATTATATCTTAATTTCCCCAATATGGGATGAGATAGTATAGGGATAGTAGGTATTAGGGTGTTTGAGCCTTTAGCCATTTTACAGACTGCCTCTGCCTTTGTCCATAACTGACATGGGCAGTACACTGGCACTGAATTTGTGGTTCCCCATCCATTTATTCAAATTATTTTTGAAAACAGTGACGGATTGGCTTTGTTTTACAAAAATGGGAAATTTAGCCTTTGGAAAACAAATCTCTCTCTCCAGCAAGTCCTGTTAGAGTCACAAATAGGGTTCAGGTCCATGGAATGATAACCACCGTTTAATTTTTCTTGTGAATATGTACCATTTTCATTAGGGCTGGATCAGAGCATGCACTGCAGGTCAGGATTAAGTCCCCCCCTCAACAACTGATATGAGATGCAGCAAAGGGACAGGGCCTTTAGTCAGTCTGCATAAGATATGTGCCTTACTCTTTACATCTTTTTTAGTGAGAAATCTCTGGGGCCTTTCCAGTTGGTGTAAGTGCCTGGATAGGTGCATGCAAAAGAGAGCACTGTACTCGATTAAGGGCCTGATAAGGGCTGCGTACAAAGGCACTATGACTTCCTTTAATCTTGAAGCCATGTCTTTACTTATAAATTGAGCCACACAGAAGGATTTCCTCAATACTGTAGCAACCTGGTGGTCAAAGTTTAGGTTGCTGTCTATCTATGTTCATAGATCCCTCAACACTGGGTCTACTTTTAGGGGTGTGCTATCAATATTACAATTTGCAGGGATATCGGATTTACTGAAGGGTATGATTTCACCTTTTCTTAGTATCAAGTCTCAGACCATGGTTTTGGCACCAGTCGTTTCTCATTTTTAGACCTGTCTGTAGGATGTCAACATCGTTTGAGGTTTCAATGATTGTGTCATGGCTATCCGTGCTGTAGGGGCTTATGCCTAACTCAGTAAGTTTATCTACGATTCATTCCTGAGTAGGTGATTGTGTTAAAAACTTTGGCCAGGTCTAGATAAGGGGTTTATACCATTTTACCCTCATCCATGGGCCTGGTCACTTTCTCGAAGAAGTCCACTAGATTGAGCAGGCAAGACCTATCTCTGACATAGCCAAATTGGGTCTGGTCCATTGTTTGGAGATTCCCTAGGTTATTATTGATCAGGTCTATGATAATTCTGTACATGGCCTTGCAGATAAGACAGGCCAAGCTTATGGGTCTCTAGTTCCCTGGGTCAGGTGATGAGCACCCCCTTGTGCAGAGGGATGACTGTTGCAGTCCTCTGAGACAAAGCTCATTTGAAGGCTGTAGTTAAAGAGAGTTTCAAACGGCTCTGATAGATTCTGTTTTAAGCTATTTAAGAAGCATCCTGTAATGCTGATGGGACCCATGGTGGTTGTGGTTTTGGCTTTAGTGAGAGCAGTAAGGACCTGTTCCCTCATAATGACCAGTAGGGGGATGTTTATGGATATTTCTTTGGGTGTGGTAAGAGGTGATAGGGGTGGGTTTGAAATGAAGTTGTCGGCCACCGGGTTTGCTACAGTTTCAGTCTGCAAGCAAGTGTTGCCATTCTTGATCAACTCGGCACATTGTTGAGCATTTCTCCTAAGATTACAAACATAATTAAAACAATCCTTACTGATACCTTTCACATGGGAGGCTGCTTTTGCACAGAAAGGACCGGTTCCCTTGTAATGACTGTTAGGGGGATGGTTGTGGGTATTTCTTTGAGTGTGGCAGGAGGTGAAGAGGTGCATCCTAGTTTGCTTTGGCAGATTTAACCATCTCTCTAATTTTTGTTTGTTTAGACTGGTGAGTGTCTTTTTGCACTGTTTTGTGCGTTCCTTCTTGGCTCTGGAGAAGATTTTTTTCTTTTTGTGGACTAGCTTATTTATGCTAAGGGTCCAATAGGGTGGTTTATTTTTGCCAGTAATCATAGGTTTGACTCAGACAGGTACTGCCTCCTCTATACAGCTATGAATGTGGTTGTAAAGTGTTTTTATGTACAGCACAGAGTAGGCCTCAGTGTCATCCCAGTTCAGAGGAGCATGGAAGTTTAATAAGTTGTCACTTAGTTTGAGGTAACTGGTCTTAAAGTTCTTAACTAGAAAGGAATTTGATGGGGTTCTATGTTAATTTTAATACTAAAGGAGATCATTTTGTGGTCAGATCATACCAGGGACCAGGGAGGAGTTAATGCATGGGAGAGAGGGAGCAGCATCCCCCATGTTCATGAGTACCTCGAGTTGGGGAGCTAACTAGTTGGTCCAGGGTGTCTGCTTTGACAAAGTGCAAAAATTGCTGAGCAAATGAATTACAGGTCGCATAAGTCTCCGAGTTCATGGAAGGGTAGTTGAAGTCACCCATAATATAGTGTTAGGCTGAATGTTAAGAGATTCCAGTAGGTTTAGGTAGGGGATGTGGTTTTCCAGACTCATGTTAGGGGTTCTTCAGCTTGCAAGGATATGAAAAGGAGTCGCACCTATGGTTAGCTGGGCATGGAGCAGCTCAATTGAGTCATGTTGTTGGACCATTAACTATGAACCAGTCTAGCAGTGTACTTATCCTTTATAAACAGTGAGACACCTCTTGCCCTTGTTTTATCCTGTGCTGAGGGAGACTGAAATGTATGAAAGGCATTGTAGCCTTTGAAAGCCAAAGTGTTTTCCATGGTTCTAAACCATGTGTCCTTGACTGCACATGTCTATGTTTTCCAGGGTGAGCAGTGCTTCTAGGGAGTGCAGTTTAGTTTTAAGCAGCAATACCTTTAGGTAGTCGTGAGTGATTTGTCATAGGAGGTTACTAGGCTAATGGCTCTGGGGTCCTTACAAGACTAGCCAAGAATTTATTCCCAAAATGAAACTTCAGTCAGCACCTATCATCTCTGTCAGTGAGGGCACAGGTGGAACCCCTGGGACAAATTTGTGGCTACCCATCCACTCTTCAAAGTTGTGCTTAAAGAGGGTCAAGCAAGGTACACTGTTTGACATGCATGGGAAGTCTATTTCAGAGACGGAGCAGCCTCTGGGAGACAAACCTGTCTCTCCATCTGGTTTTGTTGATATCGCATATTAGATTCAGTCCTTTTGAGTGGGTAATGTACAAGCAATTAGACTTACAGATATGGAGTATCTCTAGTAGGGCAGGGTCCAAGATTGCCTTGTAGGTGAGACACAGATCACCTCTCAGCAATCTGTATAATATGGGGTAGACTGATAGTGATTTGGAACTGTCCGCATAGGACAGGTATTAGAGGCCATGGATTCTCTGAGGTATTTCTGTGGGTTTTCTAATTGGTGCAGATGTTTGGAGAGGTACATACCAAATGGAGTGTTATAATCAATTATTGGTGTAATGAGGAAGGAGTAACCTCCCCTTTTCTGGATGCAATCCCTTTACATGTGAGCTGAACCAAGTAAAAGGCTTTTTTGACCACTGCCACTACAGGATGGTCGAATGTGAGATCATCAACGTGAGTACCCAGGTCTCTCACCACATGTTGTGTGTTTAGGAGGTTGCCGTTGATGTGGTACTCAGTAGGGGCCGTGTTTTTGCTGAATGGTATGGTGATACATTTTTTGCATTTAGCTTGAGGCCATGACTTTGGCACCAGTCATTAGTTGCTGTGAGACCCTCTTGCAGTATGTTAACATCATTTGGAGAGTCAGTGACAGCACCCAACTTACAGTCATCCCAAACGTGGTCAGCCACAGGCCTTTTGTCTTTGCTTGGACCTCTGAGAAGTAAATGCCAAAAAGTAGGGGTCCCAGGACAGATCCCTGGTGAACTGCACTACTGACAGGTCTATCGGAGGTGAAGGCACCTATTTTGACCTTGAGGGTCCTGTTGGTGAGCCAGTTGGCCACCCACCTGATGAGATAGGGACTTGCGCTAAGTTGTGTTAGCTTTTCGATGATGCCTAGGTAGGGGATTGTGTCAAAGGCCTTGGCCAAGTCAAGTTAGCTGTATGTACTGACTTTCCCCCATCAAGGGCCTTGGTGACAGTCTCAAAGAAGTCAACCAATTTCAACAGGCAAGTGGTATGAGGTCAAGTGCTTGGAGATTGCCCATTATGATTTTTGTTTTGTTGTAGGGTTTAACAACTTGGCACAGCCTAAAAAAATGCACAATGTGGATACATAAAACTTTTCCCAGTATCCGGAAATCAAATGGTGACAAGTGCAAACCATCTCTGGCAAAGCATTGTGGTTTGTTGATCATGTCTCCCCAGGCTGACAGACACTGTTGTTGTGACACCAGAAACTAAGCCAATTGTTGAAGTCATTTTTTGCTGGTACTGTGGCATCATCATTGGTGAAGGTAGGATGCTAATCAAGGCTAGATACATACCCGCCTCGGACACATATTCAGAGAGCACCATCATGTCTCTCTTCATATAGTCCACTGAGGTATGTCTTAGGTCACTTATGCCCACATGGACTATGACCGTGTCAAACTGGTACTTTTGGTTTAAAGACCTATGTGCATGCATGATCTGGTGGAGCCTGGCTCCAGACAGACATCTCACTGTGATCCTCTCCTTGTTTAGCCTGGTAAGGGGGACATCAGTATCCCAAACCGCCTTGTTCAATTTGAAGTATCAGCTTCTCCCACTTGACCCTTGCCTTCTTCCCCTCCTAAATAAAATCCTTCAACTCTTTCTTAATTGCTATCCACAACTTCTCCTCTGGTTGATAAAAGTATGTCTGCCCTGTTTATAAAACTAAAGGGATTAAAAAGACTTCTACATTTTCTGATGCAAAGGGGAAATATAAATTAAAAAGCGAACATCTTTTTTTTTTTTACCCCGGGCCATCTCTTTGGGCTTTCCTCCCTCATCCCCTAACTGAACCATTTATTTAATTATGAAGGACAAGAGACAGGCTTGAGTCATTCCATCCTCTGTGAAGTGAAAACTCGGTGGATGGGTATGGTTATACATGACGGCTTGGAGTCCTGCACACCTATATCTTTCTCTGCAGGTGGCATGCGACTTCCTCAACCCCTGCTTGCAGTGTGTGTGTGTGTGTGTGTGTGTGTGTGTGTGTGTGTGTGTGTGTGTGTGTGTGTGTGTGTGTGTGTGTGTGTGTGTGTGTGTGCAACTACTTATGCCAATCCACTACCAATGCAGCATCTGCTGAATATCATGTGAAGTTAGATGTCAGCAATGCAGAAAGCCAGACTGCTTGCCTACATCAAAAAGGGTGAGCCAGCTTCAGCCACTCATTTTCATCCTCCATCCTCTATCGCCATCTCCTCCTGTGCAAATAACTGAATGTAGATCATCCATAGTCAGGGCTTTATACCGCTATGTCATGGTGCTGTACTTATAACAACATAGGTTCATAAGTAGGTACTAGGCTATCGGCCCAAGGGCCTAAGTAAGCCTAGCCAACAAGGTTCCCTGGCTTACGCCACCCAAGAAAGTTATTTTCCTGTGCCACTGTCGAGCAGAACCACAGAAGTGATCCCCGGGGTGTATTTCCTATTTCCCATCCACTCATCAAGATTTTTCTTGAAGAGTGCCAATGAGGACCTTTGCTTGACATAGATGGGTAGCTTGCTCCAGAATATGGGAAGTCTCTGGGACATGAATCTATCCCTCCAGCATGTCCTGTTTATTGTGGTGACAAGGTTTAGGTCCCTAGAGCATGTAACTTGGAGGGATTGGGATTTCTTTAGGTGTAGCATGTCCAACAGCTCTGGGTTTGACATAACTTTATACATTAGGCAGAGATCACCTCGGAGTAGGCGATATGCTACGGAGTAAAGCTGGAGTTTTTTGAGACGGTCAGTGTAGGGCATCTGTTTGAGGCCAGTAATACCCTTTGTGAGGTACTTCTGTGGCCTTTCCAGCTGCTGCAGATGTCTTGTGAGGTACATTCCAAAAGGGGGGTTGTACTCTATAATGGGACTAATGAGTGTCAAGTAGAGGGGAACAATGACCTCTTTTTTCCTGGATGAGAACCCTTTTGTGATGAGGTGTGCCACATACGACTTCCTGACTACTGTGGCAATGTCATTATCAAAGGAGAGACTACTGTCCACCTGGGTCCCAAGGTCTCTTATCACACATTCAATGTTAAGTAGACTGCTGCCTATGTAGTAGTTCATGGGTACAGAGTTTTTACCAAAGGAGATGACAATGCACTTTTTGGCATTGAGCTTGAGGCCATGGCTCTGACACCCGGCATCTGTCTCAGTAAGGCCCTTTTGTAGGATGTCCACATCATTTGGGGATTCAACTATGGCTCCTAGTTTGCAGTCATCTGCGAATTTCGTTAGCCAGAGGCCTTCTGTGTTAGTCTGTACTTCAGAGAAGTAGATACCAAACAGGAGAGGTCCCAAGACTGAACCCTGTGGTACTCCACTTGTCACTGGTTTGAAGTTGGATTTGGAGTCTGCAACTTTTACAGTGTGGGTTCTGTCAGTGAGCCAGTTGGCAACCCATCTTGTGACATGGAGATTTATATCTAGTTTAGTGAGTTTAGCTATAATTCCAGAATGGGGGATGGTGTCGAAACCCTTGGCGAGGTCAAGAGAGGCTGTGTGAACCACCTTACCCTTGTCTACGTCTTTGGTGACTGCCTCAAATAAGTCGATCAGGTTCAGGAGGCATGATCTGCCTTTCACAAACCCGAACTGGGTGGGGTCCAGAGTTTGGAGGTTACCAATGTCTTTGTTTATGAGTTCCATGATACATTCCATGACCTTGCAGACCAGGCTCGTCAGGCTAATAGGGCAATAGTTCCCTGGATCAGTGGTGGCTCCCCCTTTGTGGAGTGGGATAACTGTTGCTGTGCGCCATTCAGTGGGCACAAAGCCTGAAGTGAGGCTAAGATTTTGTTTTTAATGGAAGTGTTGTTTATACTGGACAGTTCTAAAAAGGTCTCCAGTTTCCATCTTTTCAGGGATAAGAAAGACATGTGAACAAAACCCTTTTCTTTGTTCTTGTTCCTGCAGAAAAACTTTTTGAACTACTGTTTTAGTAGTTGGTATAGTATGAGAACTGCCAAATGCAGTAAAAGTGAGGGTTTAACAGGAAATGGTACTGGGACAGGCTCTGCAGCAAATTCTAATGAGTAATACGAAGAAGGTCTTTCTGTTAACCATTTGTCTATGGTTATGCCATCCTTCGGAGCAGCGAACATTTCTACACTTTTGTACAAAGGACACCGAAGCAGAAGTTACTCACTAATACATCTAGAAATAAATGGGTCTTGGGCTGTCTCTGAGAGTCCGACTTTAGATTTTCCCCAAAATCAAGGTTGTGATTTCTGAAACCCTTTCTTTTGTTAATGCGCTGATTTTGTCAATTCAGATTTTTAATAAATGTCAAGGGTTTAGTAACAGATTTTTTTTCTAAAGTTAGAAGAGACAGCATTAAACATCTGTCGCACACCAGTACATTTTCTTTTTCACATAGAATCTTAGAATTCTCAGTATATACAAAAGAAAGGGCTGGCAACTGAAAATATCCAACAGCTTAGATTTAAGAGTACCCTCAAGAAAAGTTTGTATGAAGCTAGGCATGACTTCTAAGAACAGCCCCAGCAGCTGTGGCATAAAATGATGCATTAGCAAGGCTACAATCCCATTTAGTTACACGAGTCATAGCATAATCACCAGCAACAATTAAAGATATTATTTATCATTAATGTCAGCATCAGTTAAAGAGCTAATGACACATCTAGTTTGTTTATTAATGCCAGAAAGATTATGAAAGCATGCGAGTATGGTAATCAAAAGTCCTTGTAGTTAACAATACACATTTGTTTTACCACACTTTCCTAGTGTTTTTTACATTTCTTATCAAATTTTCTTTTAAACCACTGTTAGCCAAATATAAATCAATGGAAGCTTGGTATGCCACAACCAGATGTTCCAAAAAACAGTTGTGTGATACTCGCAACAACAGTAATCAACCCCATTCTTCTCCTCGGTTTATCATTTTTGGTTAGTGGCACTTGCAGACAAGGTGACAATGTTCGTGTTTCTTCAGCAATGGATAGCCCCCATGGGTACTATGTCATATTTTTAGTCCTGAAATGCCAGCAATATAAGAAGCAATGTGTCCATATCTCAGAGTTGCCAGCCCAGAGGAAGAACCCTGACCTGTACTTGCCAGGCAAAATATACTACTACCACTACCAGATGCAACTCAGCAACATGTATTATAGCTCAACTGCCAACATCATTCTCACTATGACAACCATGAAGAAGCTGCCTCTGCCAGCAGTCACGAGCTATATAAAACCATACCCCTCAGATACTGGCAGTATGGTGCATCTACTCTACATGACCTGCAGTGTGCCAACCACAATCACAGTTACTTCCTTTCACTTGCCCTGCTACCATAGGTTCATAGATTAAGTACCAGGCTAACTGTCCTTGTGTGCCATTTCAAGCCCAGCCAATTACCCCATGTGAGAATCAAACCCTGCACCCACTGCCTATAAGGTGAACACCTTAACCACTATGACACCCTCCCACCCTTCGAAAGCCTCTTGAGAGGATGATACTACAACTAACATTTCAAACCAGCTAACCAGATAACATTGCACTTATTAGTAAGTCTGATTCAACCATGAACTGTAGAATGGGAGACATGACAGATAGAGGGTCCAACATTTACTGTTATGGCTAGAAGTTCATACAAATTTACAATTGCTTATGCTACTCTTGTCTTACCACATCTTTGCATCTGACTATGACAGCAAAGTAATGCACCTTGCAGACTGAAGACACCTTTCAATATGCCCTGAAGAACTGCCTTGGTAAGATCTTCCCTAACCTTTGACTGGCAATTTAAGGGGTTTCCAGATCTTATAAGGAAAAAGAAAAGTCTTGCTTCTCCAAAGGAACAATTAAAACACCCTGTTATTCTCTGAAAGGTTGCAATGAGGATACCCTCTCACATAAAAGATGCCACTAACTATTAGCCATAAAAGAAAAGGCCTTCAGCACAATCCAGCCTGCCTGCCTGCTGCAGTCAGCTCCTTACGAATATGGCTGGGAGACAATGGCTGGGGAGCAAACAAAAAAAAAAGAAGTCTCACATTGGAATGTTTAATTATGTAACAACCTTTTAAGTCAACTGCAGATATGAAAAAAGTATACAATAATAGAATAGGAAATAAACCACAGGATAAGTTTAAGATGTTACAGGATGATACAGTCTTCTGCTGTTTTTTATCTACCTAGCACTGCTGAATCATACTTGTATATTAAGGAGGAAAAAAGCGTACAGTATCAGTCAAGTGAAACTTTCAAATGATAATCGAGATGTGATGAGTGGGTCATGGAGCACAACAATGTCAACTTCAATTCTGCAGATCTGATCACCCAAGTTAGTGCACACTATAGAGCCAATTTACATACTGCACACCTCTGACTTGTACGAGGAAACAGAAGCACCCGGTGAAAACACATGCACACACAGAGATATGCAGATTCTTCACAGAAGTCAAACCAGCTGTGAGCTCAACTGGAGACCAAGTGTTGTGAGGTGGCATTGCTAAAAAGGCACAAGTGTGCCACCCAAAAAGAGGGAAATGAACATTCTAATTCAAAGCAAGTGTACACATATCCCTGGGCATTATACTGGGCTGGCAGCTAGGGCCACCTTGCCCTTATGAACAAAATATAAAGATCAGAATTTATTTATTTTTGATTTACGCCTTTACAAATTGTATTAGTCCCACTAGGCCTATGGCTTCTTTTCAGGGGAGATTTGAGGTGATATACATGAGTCTACATTATTTTATCCAAGGTTCATTACCACTAACCTTTGTTCATCCAACCTTATACAGTGAATGTTCACTTCCACAAATGCTCAGTTCAACAAATTACTTTCCCAGGGAAAGTAATGACTTGCCCAGCATTTGGACCATCACACAAAGCACACACACACCCCAACTATATATACCAGTTCTGAGATCATACTATAGTGGAGAAAAGGACAAATTTCTGATACTGGGCAAGTCGTTAATTTCCCTGGGAAAGTAATTCGTTGAACTGAACATTTGCGGAAGTGAATTTTTTCTGTATAAGGTTCGATGAACAAAGGTTTGCTCTAATGATCCTTTGATAAAATGATATAGAAGCCATATAAATACTGAGAGTAGAGGGGGAACTGACTAGAGCACTGCGAAGTTCCTTTACTCTTTCCAGTTAAGTGTCATGAGAATTTTTTTCCCTTTCATCCACCTCAGTTAAACCATCACACGCAGATGAGACATCAGTTTAACATCTCATTCAAAGGATGGCAAAAATAGGAATTCAGATTTCTTGCACTAAGATGAGAGGTATACTTGAAGAATATCTGCTGTATGGATGTATAGGCCCTGTCACTGTACTTCCACATGACTAAAAGCCATGGTGGCACCTTGACAGCAAATCATACTGTAGTGTATATAGTAAGGTCTTTGAATACTGATCCATGAAGGCTTCCTATCTATGTTTTTAGAGAATATTTCCTATAAACATACACATACAGCTGTCAATGAACTTCTATTTACCTGACCAAAAACCATACTGATGCCTTGATAACAGATATTACTGTATATAGCTGTATAGCTGATTACTTGTGATTATACAATTTTTTTGAATATTTTGCTTTATGCAGATAAGATGGCGAATATGGAGGTTGTAAGCCATTGGCTGAACAAGGGCTTGGCATCCAGTTAGATGCCCCACCACTGAAGAACTGTGTCTTTAGTTATATCCATCAGAGGCAAGCTATTATTGCATAAGCAGAAGTTAAAGATGCGTTTCAGAGAGAAGGCTAGGTAGTCCCTGCACTTATGGATACAACCAAAGACACAGTCCTTCAGTGCTGGGGCATCTAACTGGATTTGCTCAAAAGTTGCCCTATTTTAGAAGGCATTCTAGCCTGGACAACCCTTAACATACAAAACAAAATTATCATTCTAGGCGATGTCAATATCAATTGGCTAGACATCACCAATAAAAACTCCTCTACAAATATCAACCTCTATACTTACCCCCAACTTTTATCTGATATTACCAGACCACACAAAAACAATAACATAGGGTATACCTTGGACTGGATCCTGGTTTCTGAACCCGGCAATATCTCCTCCTCAGGCACTCTCCCAGACAGTATCAGTGACCACTGTCCAGCATTCATTATACAGAAGCCCACCTCTACACCCAGCCCTCACCAATATAGATATTCCAGAGATTTGTCTAATTTCTCCCATGTTACCCTCAATGACATACTGCAGAAAACAAACTGGAGCCCACAAAAATCTCGTCCACTCAAGGAAGCTGTAGAATTCTTCAATTCTACATTTCTACAAACCCTAAACAGTCTTGCCCCAGACTAAAGAGAGTCAAATCTAAACATGCCTGCTGGCTGTCAAAAGCCACAAAGCACCTCATGTCCACTAGGGACAGTGCTTGGAAAACCTGGCAAAAAGAGAAAACACCCACCAACTTCAATCATTACAAACATCTTCGAAATCAAACTAAATGTTTAGTTGCCAAAATAAAACAACAATACTTCCTATCTGTGCAAGTCCAGAATAAACAAAACCCCCCAAAAATTCTAGGGAACCATTAATTCCCTACTCCACCCAGGCACTAATAACACTCCATGCCCAAACCCAGATAAAACCTCCTCTGAGCTAGCTATACTCTTCAACACATACTTTATTGATACCACCACCAAACTTACAACCACCTTCCCACCCATTAACCCAGACACTACAGAACCCCCACCAACTCACAATCCTTCAACCCCCTACCATACTTCTCTCTGTCATCCATTCCTACATCCATCATCCACAAACATCTCCTCAAACTAAAACCTTGTACAAATGCCCCTGATAACTTACCTTCAGAATACCTAAAACTAGCTGCCCCTTCCATTGCCTACCCTGTCAGCATCCTCCTCAATAGGTCAATTCAAGAATTTTGCATTCCAGACATCTGGAAGAAAGCATTTGTCATCCCCCTGCACAAAGGCGGCAATAACTCAGACATCACAAACTTCCGTCCTATAGCCATACTCTCCCCATCTCAAAAATACTTGAATAACCGGCTCCTAAATCACTTAGTAAAACACCAATTACTTTCCCACACTCAACAAGGATTCAAGCCCGGCCATAGCAACAACACTGCCCTTATTTCATAGGTTCATAGTTTCATAGGTAAGTACTAGGCTATTTGCCCAAGGGCATTTATAAGCCTAGCCAGAATGTGTTGGCTTTCGCCCCCCCCTTTAGATTAATTCCCTGTGCCTCTGTCCAGCAGAGCCATTAGTTCCCTGCGCCACTGTCCAGCAGAGCCACTGCAGTGATCCCCGGGGTAAATTTTCTGTTTCCCATCCACCCGTCAAGGTTTCTCTTGAAGAGTGTTAGTGAGGGACTCTGCCTGATGTATATTGGAATCCTGTTACAAAGCATGGGGAGTCTCTGGGACAGGAATCTATCCCTCCAGCATGTCCTATTTATCATTGTGGTGAGGTTTATATCTCTAGAGCGTGTGGCTCTCCAGGATTTGTTTTTTTTTTTAGGTGGAGCATATCCATCAATTCTGGGTTGGACATGGCCTTGTATATACTGCGGTGGTGATGCTGCAGTAGCGTTGTCGCCTCACAGTAAGACGTTGCCCCGTTCGATTCTCAGTTAGAGCGTTTTCTGTGTGGCAACATGCGTGAATGGGCGTTCCTTCATTGAAGGTTGTGCGTCAGGCCCGGCAAGTCGGCACGTAAAAATCTACTGCCAATCATTAGCAGACCGGAGTTCTGCTGTGGCGACCCCTAACCGGGAAAAGCCGAAAGACACAATAACATGGCCTTGTATGTCAGGCAGAGATCACCTCTGAGTAAGTGGTATGCAACAGAGTACAGCTGGAGTTTTTTGAGTTGGGCTGCATAGGGCATCTGTTTGAGGCCAGTAATCCTCTTGGTGAGGTACTTTTGTGGTCTTTCCAGCTTTTGCGTTGTATTCTATGATGGGTCTAATGAGTGATGAGTAGAGAGGCACAATAACCTCTTTTGCTCTAGATGCGAACCCTTTTGTGATTAGGTGGGCCACATAGAAGGATTTTCTAACCACTTTGGCAATATGATTATCAAAGGAGAGATTACTATCTACTTGGGTCCCAGATCCCTTATTACATTTTCTGTATTCAGGGGACTACCACCTATTTGGTAGTTCACGGGTACTTTATTTTTTTCCAAAGGGGATGACTATGCACTTTTTGGCATTTAGCTTGAGGCCATGATTTTGACACCAGGTATCCGTCTCAGTGAGACCTTTCTGGAGGGTGTCTGTATCAGCCATAGAATCAATTATGGCCCCTAGCTTGCAGTAGTCTGCGAACTTGGTCTGCCATAGTCCTCCTATGCTTGCTTGTACCTCTGAGAAGTATATACTGAACATGAGGGGTCCAAGGAAAGAGCCCTGGGGGACGCCACTTGTAACTGGTTTAGAGTCGGATGTAGAGCCTGCAACTCTCACCATGTGGGTTCTATCCATGAGCCAGTTGGCAACCCATCTCATGACGTAGGGGTTTATGTTCAAGCTGGTGAGCTTGTCTATAATACTAGAATGGGGAATGGTGTCAAAAGCCTTTGCAAGGTCTAGGTAGGCTGTGTGGACCTCCTTTCCCTTGTCTAATGCCACTGTCTCAAAGAAGTCCACCAGGTTTAGGAGGCATGATCTGCCCTTAAAGCCAAACTGGGTAGGGTCCAAGGTTTGGAGGTTCCCAATGTCTCTGTTAATGAGTTCCATGATGATGCGTTCCATTGCCTTGCAGACCAGGCTAGTCAGGCTTATAGGGCGATAGTTCCCGGGGTTCGTTGTGGCTCCACCTTTGTGGAGTGGGATAACTGTTGCTGTGCGCCACTCTGTGGGTATGTAGCCTGTAGAGAGGCGGAGTTTGAACAGTGTTTTTAGGTGAGGGGTTAGTTCATTTTGGAGCTCTTGTAAAACACAGCCTGGGACACCATCCGGTCACATTGAAGCTGAGTTTTTGGCTTTGGATAGGGCTGTTTTAACCTGTGTGTCGGTGATTGACGGGGCCCTACATTCTTCTCGTATGGATATGGGCCCTTTAGGAGGGTGAGGGGGGGTGAAGTTTGCACTAAACCTGTCTGCCAGAATGTTGGTAATATCAGTCGGTTCAGTGTATTTTGTGCCATTCTGCACTAACTCAGAGCAGATCTGAGAGTTTCCACTTAGGTTCTTGACATAGCTAAAAAACACTTTGTGGCTATCTTTGGAGTCATTGGCAATTTTTCTTTCGAAACTAGCCTTGGATGATTTAATGAGGGATTGTAGTTTCTTGCTGATACTGATCAGGGATGTCTTTCCTTCTTGGGATTTTACTCTTTTCTGTACTAGCTTCCTCCTTCTGTTGTATAGCTGGTTTATGGCAGGGGTCCACCAGACTGGTTTCCTTTTCTTGGAGGAGTGAGTCTTGTTTTACTTGGGATAGCATGATTCATGCATTCCTTCAGATGCTCATAGAGTGCCTTTGTAAAGGTTTCAGCAGCTTGAACAGCACTGTCCTTTAGCATGGGGGCTGTGAACCTTTCCACCTCGGTCTTACGTAACGTGAAGTTTGCTTTTGAAAAGTTTTTCACTGTGGTTTCCTTGCTTGGGGGTGGGGGCAGAATGTGAATATCCAGAGTGATTAGTCTATGGTCTGATCTAACCAGCGGCGGGTTGACCTCCGGTGTGGAACACCGGTCGCCCCTGTTGGTGATGACCAGGTCCAATATGTTGTTCCATCTGGTGGGGGTGTTGACCAGTTGATCCAGGGTATTCGAGTTTATAAATTCTAGGAAGCATTGGGCAAGGGAGTTAAGTACTTGAGTAGTTCTCCCAGTTTATATTTGGGTAACTGAAATCACCCAGTATTAAGGTGTTTGGTAGGACCTTCATATTTCCCAGTGTCTCCAGAAATGCGGAATGGGGGAAAGCGGAATTTCCTTCATAGATACAATTAATAAAGCTCATGATGCTGACTCCTTAGTCTCAGCTCTCTTTCTTGATCTTTCTAAGGCATTCAACACCATTTCACATTCTCTACTATTTACCAAACTCTCTAACCTAGGATTACCCCCCCCCCACCCTTCAATGGTTTATCAACTACCTCACTAACAGGCAGCAATCCACCAAATGGCAACACTCCTCCTCCCCTTTCATTCCTACAAATACAGACATCCCCCAGGGTTCTATACTAGGACCCCTCCTTTTCAGCATATTCATCAACAACTTCCATCAAACTGTAACATATAGTTCCGTCATCCAATATGCTGATGGCTCGGGTCTACTTCACGTTGTCGTAAGCTGACAATATCGAATATGATATTGCCGGCACAACAGTGTCGAAAGTTCAGAACATCACGCAGGTAAATGGAAATCTCCGTAAGGGGGAGATTTCCATTTACGTCAATGTAGTGCGGTCTCGGAGTTGGTATATTTAAGTAGGGGGGGTGCTTGCCCCCCCTCCCTATGCTAGTTAGTTATTTTTTTTATTGATTGATTTATTTTTTTTACGTTATTCGATATTTTACAACTTTGATCAATAATGTTCGACCTTTATTGATTCGATGTAGTAAGATTTCGATAACGTGATATAGACTCGATGACTCAGCTATAATCTGCTCCTCTAAATCTCTCACCAAATTACAGCATCTGACCCAAGAAGCATTCATCTCTGCTGAGGTCTGGATGTCCAAGAATTACCTAGTCCTTAACCCCCAAAAAACTAAACTCCTATTATTTACCCCCTCAAAAACTAGCTGTATCGACAAATCTCTTTTTACTGTTACTTAACAAAACAATACTGTCTTAGAAGTTGTCCTTAGTACAAAATTGCTAGGAGTCATTATCGACGACAATTTAACTTTTGACCTTCATATCCACATTAACATCAAGAGGACACATCAAAAGCTGGGTGCCCTATACAGGCACAACTACTTCCTCAGCTTCTCCACAAAAAAGGCCCTAGCCTCTTCATTTCTTCTCCCTAATCTGCTGTATGGTGCCCCCCATCTTCACCAACCTACAATCCTCCCTAAAAAGCAAGCTTGACTCCTGCTACAATAAAATTGCCAAATTTGCTACAAACTCAAAATACTCTACACACCACTGCTCTTCACTGCAACAACTCAATTGGCTAGAATCTCCCCACCACCTTACTTACCTATAATTAATCACAGCCCACAAGTTAATCTTCCAACTAGAAAGCTGCCCTTCCCTGTCATCCATACTGACCACATACCATCCCACTCACCACCTCAGGTCAGAAAACAAAATGTTGCTGTCTACAGAGAAACCCACACTCTCACCTGGCAAAATGCTATATTCCTATGCGTCTCCAAGCTATGGAACGCTCTTCCTCCCTCTCTTAGAATGATCAGCAATCCTGCCTTCTTCAAAAAATCCTTAAAAGTACATCTCCTCTCTCAACGGATATGCTCCTGTTCCCTACCAAAACACCCAATATCTCACTCTAGGTTTCTATCACTATCAACTCTGTTAATATTTGCTCCAACTCTTTCTATTACCTTCTTATTTCCCTCTCCCACCTACTTCATACTTCTAACTCAATCTTTTTCCTCTTGCTTTGTACTTGTATATGTCTATACCCTTGTGCTTCTAGCCTCACATTACTATATGCCTATAATCCTGCACATAACCCATATACTTCCACATCTTTCTTTCCTGCTCACAACTATCTATTCACTTTGCCATATCTACTATCACATCATCACACTGTACCTCTTCTACTATCTCTCTCTTCCGCATATCTACCTCCCACTTTACTTTCATCCAATGTACTTCCTTTCTTCTCTAACACACTAAGACCGTTGTTTGTAGTTTACATGCTTATAGTTAATATGCATTATCTCTGTTTCACATATGCTGTTTACACTTGCTTTGTAAATATTTTCTATGTATCAACATTGTTCATTTGTATTTTGTCTCTTGTATGCAATTTTGTGGTTCTTTGTATATTGTGGAGCTTTTCTCCCAGGGCATCCACTGAAAATGGGCTCTTGTTAGGCCCATTGGACCTTCCCGGTCAACAAATGCAATAAATAAAATAATTAAATATAGTTTAAAATATTTTACTTTTGTTGTTGAAATAACACAACTAAAATGAAAGCCATGTACTTACCATAATGCCTGATCTGTCCTTTCTGTTTCCGTCCTTCCTTAACAGATGGGTTATCTGATCTGACTAACACTCGCCTTTAACCACTTTAAGGGTTTGGATCAAAGGCTAAAGGTCCTCCCTTTACCCATAATCCCATGTAGCTAGTAAGTTACCTCAAATCAAGTTTGCCCATATCCTACAACAATTAATTTTCTACAACATCATAATAAAACCAAACACCTCACATATACGACAATGCTTCCTGACCCAGAGTTTCAAGAGTACATGAACAAGCCATAGGGACTGTCAGAATGGTCACTCTAGAAACAAAGGAAAAGATGACTGGAAGGAGGAAGGGAAGTTGAGGAAGGAAGGAAGCAGACAACACAGATCTAGCATTATAGTAAACACATAACCTTTGTGTCTGATGTTGTCCCTTCTGTCCGCTCCTCAACAAATGAGACAAAGTCCCAAACTACTGTAAACCTTTGGAAGTCTTGTGGAAAGACATTCTGGAGAACAGCAGAATGAAAGGAAGCTCTGGACATGGACTGTAAATCCAACTTGTAGTGAAATGTGAAGTTATGGACACTAGACCAAGTAGCTGCAGCACAAATGTTATAAATAGGTGCTCTGGGGAAGAAGACCGTGGAGATAGCAACTTAACTGGCAGAATGAGCCTTGGGAGGTCTAGATAACGACAGTCCCTTCTACTTAAAGACGTATGAAATGCATTCGGATAACCAGCAAGAGTTATTTTACACACTCCCTTACCCAAATTGGCTGAGGAAAAGGAAACAAACAATTGGTCAGTCTTTCTAATCTTCTCAGTGCAATGCAGATAAAATGGAAGATGACAGTGCATATCTAGAAGATGCAAGATGCACTCTCCCTTGTTTGCAAATTGTGGGAAGAAAACAGGAAGGTTAACAGACTGGTTAAGTGATGATTCAGAAGTCACCTTAGGGCAAAAGGCTAATTTGTTCTCAATTTGACTGTATCCTTAGGGAAAACCAAATAACAAGTATTATAGGAAAGGGTGTGAAATTCTGATATTCTCCTTGCAGATGTGACTGCCTCCAAAAACAACATTTTCCAAGCAAGGTATTTAAGTCAACTGTAGCTTTAGGTTCAAAAGGAGTAGCATTAAGGCCTTTAGAAGAATGGTAATATTCCAAGAAGGAAAAGAATCCCTAAGGGAGGGACACAGAAGTAAGGTACCCCTTAAGAAGGCCTTGAACAATCTAAGGGAAGCAATGGGTGACTGATTTTCTCCAATGTGAAAACTGGAATGGCTGCTAATTGTACCATGTGAGTAGAATAGCTAATACCACTGTGGAAAAGAGAAGCCAGGAAGTCTAAGATCACCAGGAGAGGAGATAAAAAGGGATCCAAACTCCTACTGGAAGCCCAGACTGAAAATCTTTTCCATTTACTCTTATAAATCTTCCTAGTACAGGGTTTCTGAGCAGAAGTCAAAACGTCAATGATTTGGGATGAAAGGCTGGACTGTCTAAATATTAGTGGAACTGGAAAACACATGCAGTCAATATGAGGGCTTCTATGTCCGAGTGAAGTTTCCTGGAAGGATGACAGAGAAGATCTGGAGCAGGCACCAGCACACAAGTTGGCTGAATCAGGTAAGACCAGAGGAAGGGAAACCACATGGGTCAAGGCTAAAAGGGAGCAATGAGGATCACCATAGCCTTGCTCCACATTGCTTTCTTCAAAAACTGAGGGATGAGATGAGTGGAAGGATAGGCATAAAGGACACTGGGGGGAGTTTGGGTCAATGGATCCCTAAAGGACTCCCCTTATTGGGGAATTATTGTAAAATACCTGCTGCACTTTGTATTGGAGAGGAAGCAAAAATGTTGCAGCAGTCAGCTCCAGTGGCTGAAAAATCTGATCTGACCACTTGTGAGGGAGAAGGATAGACCTGCTCAACCTGTCCACTAGAACACTGTACGTCTCCAGAGTGTGCATTGCTATCAGAAAGCAGTTAGAAGACATCCTCCACTGCCAAACCTCATGGCCTCTCAACATAATGAGTAAGAGCAAGTCCCTCTCTGTTTGCTGATGTACCAAGTTACTGAAATACTGTCCATCTGAATGGAGAAAGGGAGTCTTGGAAGAGGAGTCCTGGAAGGCCTGCAACGGTAAGAGAACTACCATCATTCTCCAGGAGAATCCTAAAGAGGATGTTGAAACTGTCCTCTTTAGGGGACCATGTGCTTTGGACAGTCTTCTCCCAAAAAATGCCCCCCACCCTAGTTGGGAAGCATCCATGGTGACTGTGGCCTAGGGAGAGGGAAGAATCGGGGGTGACCCTGAGATACAATCGAGGATTCCTGCAATGACTGAATATGAGTTTTGCAAATTCTCAATGGCACACTGGAAAGTTCATGGGTTGTCTCACTGACAACTGTACTGTGAGGGTCCACTGGACCATCCTTACATGAAATCAGGCTAAATGAACTAAGGTAATGGTGGAAGCCATCAAAAGGAGATGCAAAATCAACTTTGTTGGGGGCTTGTGACGGGAGAGTACTGTTACTGCTTGTTGCTGAATTGTGAGAATCTTGGAGTCTAGTTATCTGTAACTTGATATCCAGGTGTGCTCTAATGAACTCTATGACTTGCACAGGTCGAAGTTTACACAGTTACCCATAGTTATGACCAAAGTTGGAGCAAGAAATCCCTGGCTCGAAGAAGAAAAATATGCCAGGTGGGGGATGTTATGAGCCAGTCATTCAGGTATAGGACACTCAGAACCCCAGCAGCATGACATGAGCTGCAATCACACTTGATGAATACCCATGGGACTATGAGGAGACTGAAGGGCAGCACTCTAAGCTAGAAGTAAGTGATTGGCTCTTGCTGGAAGTGGAGAAACCTTCTAAAACATCTGTCCATTTTTATACAGTATCAAGCACATTCAGAAATCCTTCCTCAACAATGGCAGGATGTACTGTACCATGACCATCTAGAATATCATCCGTTTCACATAGTGGTTCAAGTGACTGAGGTCCCCGCTCTTCTTTGGCACCAAAAAGAACCTTGAGTAAACTCCTGATCCTTGCTGGTCGGGTGGGACCATCTAGATGACTCATTTTTCTAGCAGCTTTTTTTTTTTTTCTAGTGCTGCTGCTGCCTTTTGTTAACAGGTTGGAACATCAGGTAATTTTCTTGAATGAGTAGGATGAAGAAGAAAGGGAACATTGCAGCCTCTGGTTATAATCCTCTGCACTAAAGTATCTCAAGTGATGGGCATTCTGACTATGGGGTGCAGGGATAAGAGCCACCCGAATGCCTCCAGGGAGTGGCAGTCAGGCTACCAAACACGAGCTCTGAAAAGGCCTACTGGAAAAGAAATCCCAAAAGCCTTCATTTTGCAGACCACCGCTCCTGAAGCATATGTACATTCATTCTAGCAATTGCATCAATTGACTATAATTAAACACCACCACAGGAACATATTTTTCTTGCTCCCGCTCACTTTTCTTTGAAATAGAAACCAGAGGTCTTCTCCCTCTTCTAAAAGGCAGAAGAACTAGGATTAGACTAATTCCAAACAGTAAAATGTATTTATTTTTTTCATTTCTGAAATGCTAAAGCCCATCTCCTTGTTGTTTTCACTTATTTTCAATTTATAAACTGTACTGACACTATGCAGAAACCCAAATTTACAAATTCTGAAAAAACAAAAACTGTATGAAAATTGAAGTACAGCCACAGCTCATAGCAAGCCTCTTACAAAAAAGAATGAAAGTACTTACAAAAAAAAAAAAAAAAAAAAAAAAAGTTACTTACTACACAACAGATGGACTAAGGCTGTAGGCATTATGACTACCTTGTATGTGGACTTCACTAGGCTACACCTCCCCCTATCCCACAATGCACTAAAGTGACATTCCTCTCCAGAATTGTTGTGAACAGTCAAGGCAACTAAGTGCTTACTATCATGACTCCAGATCTACTACACCAAAGGAGGGGGAAGAAACGTGCATATGATAAGAGGATGAACCTGCTGTTTCAGATCTATTAAGCATGCAAAGTACATAATCTGCACATCTGGTTCAAAGAAGTACATCCTAGGTAACAGTAAGCTTAAATCCCAAACTAATTCTTCTGGGCAGTCTCTGGTGTAAGGACACACCCTTTAAACAGTAGCTCCCTAGACATGGACATCACATCCAGCTTACAGTGCCTTGAGAAAGAGTTGCGAAAAGAACAGGTAGCTCCTGCATAAAAATTCAAAGCTGTATTTTGGGGAAAAGAAAGCTATGGACATAGCAACTGCTCAAGTAGAATAAGCGTTTGGACTAGAAAAAAGGATTTAGTCATACTTCAAATATCAAAACTTAATGCAATTATTGAAACATTTGGTTAAAGACACTTTAAAACTTTGTTGACAATTATTTTTTTAAATAAAAAAGGAAACTAACAGTTATGAATACTTTCTAGCAGATCTAGCCTTGCCAACATGGACTCTCAACTAACAGTGCACACCATATAATGAAGGTAATCCCCACGACTGCAGTGTTGAAAAAACAACATGGGAAGATAAATGCACTGACAGAGATTTACTTTTGTATCTATTAACTCTCAGCTTAAAGGAAGGATTACAACAGAAAGTAACTGTCTCTTTGTGAAATACTAAGTAACTTGGTTCAAATGATAGAGCCTGTAATCCAGAAACCCTTCTGTTTGAAGTGATAGTAAGTAAAAAAGGTTCTGCCAAGAAAGTTATTTTAATAATTCAGATGTAGCAAGCCTGAAAAGTGTTGCATGTTCCTGTGTTTTTACTAAGAATACAGCCAAGGGGACCATTGAAAACCCAGCCATGTCGCCCAGTACTGATGGGAGACTAACAATGTCCCCAATTTCTTCCTTTCTAAACATACTGGAAAATATTAATATACAACCAAACACCCTAATACTGGGTGATTTCAACTACCCTGCCATTAACTGGGAAAACTACTCGTATACCAACACCTTTGCCCAACGGTTCTTAAAATTCATAAATTCCAATGCCCTGGATCAACTAATCCATAGTCTCACCAGGGGCTTCAATATCCTAGACCTGGTCATTACCAACATTGGAAATTGATGCTCCACACCTATGGTCACCCCCTCGTTGGTCAGGTCAGACCATAAGCTAATCACCCTTAACATCCACATCCCACCCCCCCCACCCCCCCAGTAAGGAAACCTCCATAAAAAACTTCTCCAAAGCCAACTTCATGCTACTCAAGTCAGAAGTTACAAACTTCATGACACCCATGCAGACGGGAACTGAAAGTTCGACTGCTGAGTCCTACATTATTTAAGGCACTGTACGATCACATCCACTCACGCATGAATCGTGCCACACCAAATTGAACCAAGATGCTCTTCTCCAAAAAAGGAAGCCAATCTGGTGGTCCCCTGCCATAAACAAACTTTACAACAAATGAAAGAAACTGTTGCAGAAAAAAGGAAAATCCCAGGATGCAAAAACCTCCCTTACCAGCCTCAGTAAGAAGCTGAGATCCCTCATTAAATCCTCCAAAGCTAGTTACGAAAATAAAATTGCCAAAGATTCCAAAGACAACAACAAGCCATTCTATAACTATGTCAAGAATCTAAATGGCAATGCTCAGATAGTACAGTTTTGTACCTACCATAAATGTAGATGTTCGAGTGCTAATACAGCTGCAGTAATCACAGATGGGTTTTCAGCCGTCAGGCGGTCCCTCGGTCGGCCGAATTCCAAAGTCTTGGTCTGGCGTCGGTTGTCGTCGCTTACTCTTCTGACGTCAGTAAGGCCAGAGTATATAAGACACAGCCGACGCCATGTTCTTCAGTCTTTCTTGCCCCAGATGTCAGGTGCCCCCAAAAGGAAGGCAATACATAAATAAGGCTTATCTACATATGCAAGCAATGCAATTTAATGCAAAATCAGTGTAAGCAAGCAAATAAAACATAGCAGGATAACCCAGTCAGGTGGTATGAAGAGGTTGTTAGGCCCCATGCCTTTACCAAGTGGGGAAGGAGGGAGGGAAACCTGTACTGCAGCTGTATTAGCACTCGAACATCTACATTTATGGTAGGTACAAAACTGTACTATGTTCATCGTGCATACAGCTGCAGTAATCACAGATGGGTAGAGTCCCAAAGCTATGCATAGGGTGGTAGGTACTATGAGGAACTGGGTTGAGCCAGAATGCCCTGCAAAACAGCAGTGGCAAAGCCTGCTCTTGTTCTGGAATATAAGGGCAGGTGGTAGTGTTTTGTGAAGGTATGTACAGAACTCCAAGTGGCTGCCTCCAAAATATCTTTAGTAGGAACACCTCTGAGGAAGGCTGTAGAGGTGGCTGTGGCCCTGGTGGAGTGAGATCTGATACCAGTAGGGACAGATTTCCCATGATAGGAATAACAAAACCGTATGCAGTGGCCAATCCACTTGGAAATGGTCTGTTTTGTAACAGGTTTCCCATGAGCCCCTCATAGGACACAAAAAGTTGTTCTGATTTCCTGAAGGACTTTGTTCTGTCCAAATAATAACGTAGCTGCCTATGGATGTCTAAAGAGTGTAGCAGCCTTTCCCCTTTATTTTGAGGGTTAGGATAAAAGGTAGGTAGGTGGATGGCTTGATTTAAGGCTACCCTGGATACCACTTTTGGCATAAAAGATGGGTTGGTGAAACCCTGTCCTGATGGAAGATGAGGAAGGGCTGCACTGCCATGAGGGCCTGTAGTTCAGAAACCCTACGAGCTGAAGTGATGGCCAGAAGGAAAGCTGTTTTCCACGACAAATATTGCAAATCTGTTGAGGCAGCAGGTTCAAAAGGAGGCAATGTTAATTTTTCTAATATGTAATTAAGGTCCCAGGCTGGTATTGGTTGCTTCCTTGGAGGTCTTATATTCTTAGCCCCTCTGAGGAACTGTCATAAGAGTGGGTGAGAGAATAAAGGAGGATCCGTGTTGAATTCTGCAGAAATGGCTGAGGCATGTATTTTTATGGAGGAAAATACAAGTCCACTGTTCAGCAGTTCTGCTAGGTACTGTAAAACCTGAGGCAAGTTCAATTTTCTAGGGTCCTGGCCTCTTTTCTCATTCCAACAGCAAAACCGTTTCCATTTTGCGATGTAAGCTTTTCTAGTAGATGGTCTTCTGGCCTCCAAAATGACATCCTGCACCTCCTTGGAGAGTAGGGTCTGTTGTGGTGTTAAGGAATTTTCCATGCAGCGAGGTTGAGTGTTTTCAGCTGACTGTGAAGAGTTTTGTAGTTGTTCTGAGTCAGCAGAAGAGGCATTAGAGGCAGGGACCAGGGAGGAGCATGTGTTAGACTCCTCAGGAGTGGATACCAGTGTTGCCTTGGCCAATCTGGAGCAATCAGTATCATCCTCGGTTTGTCTGTTCTTGCTTTCAAAAGCACCTTGGGCAGAAGAGGCAGAGGTGGGAATGCATAAACTGTCCATGCTGTCCAACTGAATGAAAGGGCGTCCACTTTCCAGGCCTTTGGGTGAAAAGTCCTTGAACAAAACTTCTTCAATTGATGGTTCCTGTGGGAGGCAAAAAGATCTATGCCTGGTGTCCCCCACGCTTGGATTATCTCTGTAAACACCTGAGGATGTAACTTCCATTCGTGTGGATCTGTCATATTTCTGCTTAGAGTGTCTGCCAGTGTGTTTTCCAGTCCTGGCAAGTACTGTGCTTGAAGTTCGATTTGTCTTTCCAGAGCCAAGTTCCAAAGAGTCATGGCTAGTCTGCACAAGGAGTATGAATGTGTTCCTCCTTGTTTGTTTATGTACCACATTACTGTGGTGTTGTCTGTTCTTATCAGTAATTGTCCTGGATGCAGGAAGTCCTTGAAAGCTGTAATTGCATTTATTACTGCTAGCATTTCTTTTTGATTGATGTGAAGGTGTTTTTCCTTTTGGGACCATCTGCCCTGAATGCACCTGTCCTTCATGTGCGCCCCCCAGGCGTAATCTGAGGCGTCTGTGGTTATGACTTGTTTTGCTTGAGGCTTGCAGAATGGAAGGCCTGTGTTTACTTGACATGCTTGGGCCAACCATAGAAATTCCTTTTGCAAACATGGAATTATTGGTATAATTGCTTCCAAACTGTGACTGTGTTGAGACCATAGATTTTTTAGATACCACTGAAGTTTCCTCATATGCAGCTTTGCACATGGGATTTGAAGAATGCAAAATGCCATGAATCCCAGAGCCTGCAGGATTTTCCTTGCAGTAAGCCTGGTACTTTTTGCTAGTGTTTCGAAGTACTGAGATAGTTGCTCTTGTTTTTCTGGCGCAAGATATGCCATCTGGGTGTTTGTGTCCAAGTTGGCACCCAGGAAGGTTATTTTCTGAGATGGTGTTAGCCTTGATTTCTCCTTGTTGATGGTATATCCCAGAGAAAGCAGTAACCGTGTCACATATGCCAGATGTTCCAGTAGTATGTGTTTGCTGTCCGCTTGGATCAGGCAGTCGTCCAGATAAGGGTAAATTTGTATCCCTTGAAGTCTGCAGTAGGCAATCACTGATGCCAGGCACTTTGTGAATACTCTGGGCGCAGTAGATAAGCCAAAGGGCAATGCAGAGAATTAATAGTGGATTGAACCTGCAAGAAATCTGAGGTATCTTCTGCAGCTTTGTCTGATTGGGACATGCAGGTATGCCTCCTTGAGGTCCAATGTTACCAGCCAAAACTCCTTGCCCAGCATGGGAAGAAGTTGCTGTAATGTGAGCATCTTGAATTTTGGGACGAGTAGGAATGTGCTTAGGATGGATAAGTCCAGAATGGGTCTCCAGTCGGTTCCTTTTCTTGGTACCAGAAAAAGTCTTGAATAAAAGCCTTGACCTTGTTGGTGCGTAGGTACTTTTGTATAGCTCTCATGTTTAGGAGCTTTGAAATTTGCAGTTGTGCCTCTGCCCTTTGATTTTGTGGCAGGTTTGGCATGCCTCTCATTTTTGGAAGAGTGTGAAATTGAAATTTGTAGCCTCTGTTTATAATGTCCAGTATCCATTTGTCTGTTGTGACAATATGCCAATTGCTTGCAAATAATGCTAGTTTCCTCCCAAAGGTGCTGCCAGCTGAGACTTGCTTGGCATGGAAATGAGGGAGTCATTGGGTTTGCTTCCTGTATTGTTGTGCACTGTCTTCACCACCTCTTGGTGCTGGAGATTGCCATTGTCTGCCTCTATATGATCCTTGTGATTGCCCTCTGCCCCTTGTGCGTCTGTATCTACCTCTTTGGGGCTTGTCAGTGGCTGGAAAGGACCAGTTTTTTGCAGGCCAATTTCTGCTAAAACGTGGTGGTTGGACCTGTAAGAAAGCTTTGACAGTTTGCATAGATTTGGCTTTTTCTTCCATTTTCCGTAGTATCTTCTCAGCATTAGTACCAAATAGTACATCCTTTTGTAAAGGAGCATCAAGAAGTTTAGCTTTCACATGATCAGGCAAATTTTGTTCTCTAAGCCAGGCATGTCTGCGAATGACTGATCCTGTAGCAGCCGCTCTACTGGAAGCCTCTAGGGCATCATAACCACATTGTAAGGTGTGTTTACCCACTTGCTCCGCACTATGCATCATATCCTGTAACTCTTTTAAATCTGGTTGTTCAGGTTGAGACATTTTGTTCCTTAATTGTGATAACAGGTACTGTTGATATTTAATCATATGAAACTGACAGTTTGCTTTACCAAAGTAGTGTTGGGCGAACTCCGTCCGACGCTTGATAGTGCGTTTATTGAAGGTAGCGCAAAAGCGACAGCCCGAGACGTCGTGGTCTGGGCCCAAACAAGGTATGCAAAGGGAATGGAAATCCTTATGCGGTATTTGCTTCCCACAAGAAATACAATTATTAACTTTTTCTGACATCCGTCTGAGGCAAGAAAAGTTTCCCCAATGGGGTACTTAGCTTTAATGAAGACTTCGGTTCCAATTTTTTCATAATTCAGGAGCTGGCCGACCGGCACTTGTGAACTGCTTCTGCTTCAAAAAGACTGAAGAACATGGCGTCGGCTGTGTCTTATATACTCTGGCCTTACTGACGTCAGAAGAGTAAGCGACGACAACCGACGCCGGACCAAGACTTTGGAATTCGGCCGACCGAGGGACCGCCTGACGGCTGAAAACCCATCTGTGATTACTGCAGCTGTATGCACGATGAACATCTGCTCTGAGCTACAACAGAATGGCATTAAATATACTGATCCCAAGGATATTGCCAATATCCTGGCAGATCGATTTAGTGCCAACCTCACCCCCCTCTCACCCCTAAATGGAGCATCTCAATACTGGAAGATTGCCAAATTCTAGTAATAACGGCCACACAAGAAAAAAACGCACCCTCCAAAGCTAAGAATACAGCATCCATGGGACCAGATGACATGCCGGGCTGTGTACTACATGAACTACAAAATGAACTGGCAACTCACCTAAGTGTCATGTTTAATCATACCCTCACCTCAGGCTTCGTGCCCACTGAGTAGCGCACAGCTACAGTTATCCCACTCCAAATGGGGGGATCCACCTTGGATCCCGGGAACTACCTCCCCATCAGTCTGATGAGCCTGATCTGCAAGGCCATGGAACGTTTTATCATGGAACTTATAAACAAAGACATTGGCAAACTTCAAACACTGGACCTCACCCAGTTTCTGTTCGTGAAGGGCTGATCTTGTCTCCTGAACCTGACTGATTTCTTCGAATCAGTCTCCAGAGCCATGGACGAGGGTAAGGGAGTCCACACAGCCTATCTGGACCTTGCCAAGGCCTCTGACACCATCCCCCACTCTGGAATCATAGATAAACTTACTAAGCTAGGCATTAATCCCTACGTCACTCGATAGGTTGCCAACTAGCTTACTGACAGAACCCACACTGTAAAAGTAGCTGACCCCAAATCCAGCTCCAGACAAGTGACCAGTGGAGTACCTCATGGTTCAGTCCTAGGACCTCTCTTGTTTGGCATCTACTTCTCTGAAGTACAGGCCAACACTAAGGGACTCTGGCTAACAAAGTTCGCAGATGACTGCAAACTGGGAGCCATTATTGTATCCCCAAATGATGTGGATACTCTACAAAAGGGCCTTACAGAAACAGATGCTTGGTGCCAGAGCCATGGGCTCAAGCTCAATGTCAAGAAATGTATAGTTATCCCCTTTGGGAAAAAACATGTACCCATGAATTACCACATAGGTGGCAGTACACTAAACACCGAAAGTGTGATAAGAGACTTAGGGACACAGGTGGGCAGCGGTCTCACCTTCAATAACCACATCGCCACAGTAGTCAGGAAATCCTTCTACGTGGCACACCTCATCGCAAAAAGTTTCTCATCCCGAAAAAAAGAAGTCAGTGTTCCCCTCTACTCATCACTCATTAGACCCATTATAGAGTACAACGCTCGTTTTGGTATGTACCTCAGAAGACATCTACAACAACTGGAAAGGCCGCAGAAATACCTCACAAAGAGGATTACCAGCCTCAAACAGATGCCCTATGCAGACCATCTCAAAACTCCAACTTTACTCTGTCGCATATCGCCTACTCAGAGGTGATCTCTGCCTAACATACAAAGCTATGTCAAACCCAGAGCTGTGGGACATGCTCCACCTAAAGAAGTCCCAATCCCTGCGAGCTACAGGCTCTAGGGACCTAAACCTTGTCACCACAATAAACAGAACATGCCAGAGGGATAGATTCCTGTCCCAGAGACTTCCCATACTCTGGAATAAACTGGCTATCTATATCAAACAAAGCTCCTCATTAGTACTCTTCAAGAAAAATCTTGATGATTGGATGGGAAATAGGAAATTCACCCCAGGATCACTTCTGTGGCTCTGCTCGACAGTGGCACAGGAAAATAATTTTCTTGGGTGGCAAAAGCCAGGGTACCTTTTTGGCTGGGCTTGTATAGGCCCTAGGGCTGATAGCCTAGTTATAGTCCACTGAAATCAGCTGTCTTTCCAGAGAAGGTTATACAAAAAAGGAAGAGGCCTGTAACACAGCCATGTGAGACACCGCTGGTGGTGCTTTACTGTCTACAGTGATAAGGTCAACCAAAACATTAATATTTCAACTACAATATTTTCCAAAGACCAGCAAATAACACTACTGCGATTAACAGACCTGTAATTCCCAGGGTCAGTAGAGGGGCAACCTTCATGGAAGGGCATCACAACTGCTGCTCTCCACACAGCAGCAATATAATCAATGGAGAGACTCAAGATGAACAGTTGACGAACAGGTTTTATTATATGAGATTCTGTATTTAACAGCAGACAATCAGAAGTATTGCCAGGACCCATGCAACTGGTATTTTTAATCTTGTAAAGTACCAGAATGACTTACTTAAAAAAAAAGTAATTTCAGGCGAGTGGGTGGTAAGAGGAATGGAGGCAGTTGGGAGGGTGACTGTGGCAAAGTTAGAAGAGAATTTATCTGCAAGAACATAAGTAATGTCTTTAGGGTCAAAGAAGAAAATACCATTACAGATAAGTTTAGTACAGAATTGTCTGTAACTTCTAAGATTCCTAATATACAATGGATATAAAAAAAGTGTACACATCCCTGTTAAAATGCCAGGTTTTTGTGATATGAAAAAATGAGACCACAATAAATCATTTCAAAACTTTTCCCACCTTTAATGTGACCTATAACCTGTACAATTCAAATGAAAATCAAACATATCTGTTAGAGGAAAAAATATAAAAAATAAAAAACGCGCAATAAGCTGGTTCATAGGTTGGTACTAGGCTATCAGCCCTAGGGCCTATACAAGCCTAGCCATAACAATTCCCTGGCTATTTCTTCCCACACTATTTACTTCCCTGGACCCCTGTCTAGCAGGGTGACTGACGTGATCCCCAGAGTGAATTTCCTTTCTCCCATCCAATCGTCAAGGTTCCTTTTGAAGAGGACCAAAGAGGCACTCTGCTTGACACGTATGGGCAATCTATTCCAGAGTCTGGGGAGTCTCTGGGTTAGGAACCTATCCCTCCAGCATGTTTTGTTTATTATGATGACAAGGTTTAGATCCCTGGAGCGTGTGGCTCTGAGGGATTGGGATTTCTTTAAGTGTAGCATGTCCAACAGCTCTGGGTTTGACATGGCCTTGTATGTTAAGCAAAGATCGCCTCCGAGTAGACGATATGCGATAGCTGGAGTTTTTTAAGGCGGTCAGCATAGGCCATCTGCTTTAGGCCTGTGATTCTTTTAGTGAGGTATTTCTGTGGCCTTTCCAGTTGTTGCAGATGTCTTGAGAGGTACATACCAAACGGGGCATTGTATTCTATAACAGGTCTAATGAGGGATGAGTACAGTGGGACAGTGACCTCCTTTTTTCTGGATGAAAAGCCCTTAGTGATGAGGTGTGCCACATAGAAGGATTTCCTGACTGTTGTGGCGATGTGGTTATCGAAGGTGAGACCACTGTCCACCTGTGTCCCCAAGTCTCTTATCAAACTTTCGGTGTTTAGTGTACTGCCACCTATATGGTAATTAATGGATACATGTTTTTTCCCAAAGGGGATAACTATAAATTTCTTGGCATTGAGCTTGAGCCCATGGCTCTGGCACCAAGCATCTGTTTCTGTAAGGCCCTTTTGTAGAGTATCCACATCATTTGGGGATACAATAATGGCTCCCAGTTTGCAGTCATCTGCAAACTTTGTTATCCAGAGTCCCTTAGTGTTGGCCTGTACTTCAGAGAATTAGATGCCAAACAAGAGCGGTCCCAGGACTGAACCCTGAGGTACTCCACTTGTCACTTGTCTGGAGCTGGATTTGGAGTCAGCTACTTTTACAGTGTGGGTTCTATCAGTAAGCCAGTTAGCAACCCATTGGATGACATAGGGATTAATGCCCAGCTTAGTAAGTTTATCTATGATTCCAGAGTGGGGGATGGTGTCAAAGGCCTTGGCAAGGTCTAGATAGGCTGTGTGGACCACCTTACCCTTGTCCATGGCTCTGGAGACTGATTCAAAGAAGTCAATCAAGTTCAGGAGACAAGATCGGCCCTTCACGAACCCAAATTGGGTGGGGTCCAGTGTTTGAAGGTTGCCAATGTCTTTGTTTATAAGTTCCATGATAATATGCTCCATGGCCTTGCAGATAAGGCTTGTCAGACTGATGGGATGGTAGTTTCCGGGATCCAAGATGGATCCCCCCCTTGTGGAGTGGGATAACTGTAGTTGTGCGCCACTCAGTGGGCACGACACCTGAGGTGAGGCTATGATTAAACATGACACTTAGGTGAGGTGCCAGTTCATATTGTAGTTCATGTAGTACACAGCCCGGGATGTCATCTGGTCCCATGGATGCTGTATTCTTAGCTTTGGAGAGTGCGTTTTTACCTGTGTGGCCGTTATTACCGGAATTTGGCAATCTTCCGGTATTGCAATGGGCCATTTAGGGGCTCACAGGGGGGTGAAGTTGGCACTGAATCGATCTGCCAGGATATTGGCAATATCCTTGGGATCAGTATATTTAATGCCATTCTGTTTTAGCTCAGAGCAGATCTGAGCATTGCCATTTAGATTCTTGACATAGTTATAGAATGGCTTGTTGTTGTCTTTGGAATCTTTGGCAATTTTATTTTCGTAACTAGCTTTGGAGGATTTTATGAGGGATCTCAGTTTCTTACTGAGGCTGGTAAGGAAGCTTTTTGTATCCTGGGATTTTCCTCTTTTCTGCAACAGTTTCTTCCTTTTGTTGTAAAGTTTGTTTATGGCAGAGGACCACCAGATTGGCTTCTTTTTTTTGGATGAGAGCATCTTGGTTCTATTTGGGATGACACGATTTATGCATGAGTGGATGTGCTCGTACAGTGCCTTAGTGTAGGATTTAGCAGTTGAACTTTCAGCTCCTGTCTGCATGGGTGTCATGAAGTTTGTCACTTCTGACTTGAGTAGCATGAAGTTGGCTTTGGAGAAGCATGGTTGCATAAGTGTGCACACCCTTAAACTAATACTTTTCTGAAGCACCTTTTGATTTAATTACAGCATTCAGTCTTCTTGGGTAGGAGTCTATCAGCATGGTACATCTTGACTATGCAATATGTGCCCACTCTTCCTTGCAAAAGCGCTCCAAATCAGTCAGATTGCAAGGGCATCTCTTGTGCACAGCCTCCTTCAGGTCACCCCACAGATTTTCTATTGGATTTAGGTCTGGGCTCTGGCTGGGCCATTCCAAAACTTAAAATTTCTTCTGGTGAAGCCATTCTTTTGTTAATTTGGATGTATGCTTGGGGTCATTGTCGTGCTGAAAGGTGAAATTTCTCTTCATTTTCAGCTTTCTAGTAGACGCCTGAAGGTTTTGGGCCAAAAGTGAGTGGTATTTGGAACTCTTTATAATTCCCTCCACCTTGACTAAAGCCCTAGTTCCAGCTGAAGAAAAGCAACCCCAAAGCATGATACTGCCACCACAATGCTTCACCTTGGGGATGGTGTTCTTTTGGTGATGCGAAGTGTTGTTTTTGCACCAAACGTACCTTTTAGAATTGTGGCCAAAAGTTCAACCTTGGTCTCATTAGTCTATAACGCATTTTCTCACATGCTTTTGGGAGACATGATGAATTATTTTGCTAATTTTTGCTGGGCCTGGATGTTTTCCTGTGTAAGAAAAGGCTTCAGTCTTGCAACCCTACCCCATAGGCCAGACATATGGAGAATACGAAAAACTGTTGTCACATGTAGTACACAACCAATACTTGCCAGAAATTCATGAAGCTCCTTCAGTGTTGCTGTAGGTCTCTTGTCAGCCTCCCTGACTAGTTTTCGTCTTGTCTTTTCATCAATTTTGGTGGGACGTCCAGTTCTTTGCAACATCACTACTGTCCCATATGTTCTCCACTTTTTGATGAATGTCTTCACTGTGTTCCATGGTATATCCAATGCTGTGGAAATTTTTTGTACTCTTCTCCTGACTGATGCCTTTCAACAATGAGATCTCTTTGATGCTCTGTAAGCTCTCTGTGAACCATGGCTTTTGCTGTAGCAGGCAACTAAGTAAATGTCAGGAAAATCCTACTAGGACAGCTGAACTTTATTTGGGGTTAATCAGAGTCTCTTTAATTGATGGCAGGTGTGTACCCAAGAAGACCAAATGTAATTAAAGCAAAAGGTGCTTCAAGGGTCTGCAAACTTATGCAACTAGCTTATTGCACATTTTTTTATTTTTTATAGTTTTCCCCTAACAGACTTGTCTGTTTTCCACTTGAATTGTACAGGTTATAGGTCACATTAAAGGTGGGAAAAGTTTTGAAATTATTTATTGTGGTCTCATTTTTTATCTCATAAAAATCTGGCATTTTAACAGGGGTGTGCACACTTTTTATATCCACTGTAGCTGAAGAATTCTTTTTATTTACCTCTGATTATCAGAGGAAATGAATGGGCAAAGCCCGTTTTCACCAAAAGCCTTAGAAGGAAACTTCACATTATAAATAAATGTACGGAGGAGACCTAAAGGCTGTCTTCTGAATTTGTTGCAACTCTTAAGTTCACATTTCACCTTGCATTTCCTAATGGTAAGTTTGAGGGACTTACAACTTTTTAAATCTCTTTTATAATGATAAAGTGGACATATTTTTGAGATTGCCAAGAGCTACTATTCTTTCAATGGACAGGAATAGATACCTCAATGTTATCTATCCAAGAGGGAGTAAAAATTCAAACCAGTGGGCAGCACCCTTGGGTACAAGTTTTTCTGACTATACCATTTGTGATGATCAGTAAGATAAGTAAAAACTAAGTAAGTGGTTTGGGAAAAAATCCTGAACATAGTGAAGTTAATAGGGGCTCCACTTAGGGAGAAAGTCACAGCAAGATGGTCACTTTGACTAAGGAGGGGGATATTAAGTGGAGAGATACAACTGGGGAAAACATTCACGAGAACAAGAGTAACAAGATTAACATCTCTGGTTGACAGGAAACTAGTCAAGTGTAATGAAACTTATGCAGTCCAGACAAAGTTGAACTTATTTGCTGTTTGAAGTATATGTTAGCCAGTTTGTGTGTGGCTAGCTGCGATCGCCAAAAGAAGGGAATTTGATTTACTGTTTAACCTTTCTACATGGCTAAGGTATTATCCATGCTGTGAATGCGTCATAGGTGGGGTTCTATAATGGGCTACAATATGACAATTAATTGTATTGCGTGCAACTAGGACTTTAACCAGGGCCAGATCTGCATCATGTGGAATCAGATGAAAGACAAAGAGGCTACAAAAACCCAATGAGTATAAATATTCCACCACAGCTGCCAGTCTTTCTCTCAATTTTTTATTTTTCAAATACAATTGAATAAATTCCATAGTATTTGTATATAACATCTTAAATAACTATGTACACTAATTACATCAGCCTGACAGTATAACAGAGCTCAATATATTCAATTACTTTATAGGTATAACAATCCAATTATCAGAGTGCATCTGTTCAGTTATAAAGTGTCACTCAATGATAAGACTTTTTTCCATGGGCTGTTAATAAATGGCTTAGGATGAATCCTTAATTCTTTAATTTTAATTTCCAACAATGCTGTGGTCTTCAGTAGGCTGTAGAAGTCTTCCAAAGTCGGTATTGTGTTTGTATTCCATCTTCTTGTTATACACTTCCTTGAGATTGCAAGTATTGTCCAGACTAGATACATATTTGACTCATTCAAATGAGGACCTTCGTACACATTTAAATAATACTAGAGCTTTAGAGAAGTTAACAATTCATTAAATAAAGCTTGTAAAAAGTTTTTAATGCCATTCCAAAATGGCTTAATTTTAACACAGTCAAAAAAAATGTGATTCCAATCTGCATTGTGTATTTGCTCACACCTACAACATATTCCCTTTGTGGAAGACTTAAATTTTCCAGTATTGTGTAAAGGATGTATGTTTTATTGATAACAATCTTTCCAGTATTGTGTAAAGGATGTATGTTTTCTTGATAAACTATTTGATTTAATATCTTCAGTTCGCTGCAATGAGCATCCTTTTGTTATATAATTCCAATATGAGGATTTGGGTGTTGTTTTATAATTTATCAATATCTTGTAAAATTTTGAAATATTATTTCTCATGTCATAATCATTATATATGATTTCATATAGGTATTTCGTAAGTTTAGGTGTTTTTTTAAATGAAGAATTACTAATTATTCTGCATAAATCTTGTGAATATGCCAGAATGCTTTGCATAGTTAGCCAATCTTGTTGTGGAATTTTGTATGTTGTTTCTATTGTTTGCATATCAAAAACTTTTAGTTCTTTGATACACTGAAACCAACAAACAAATCCTTTTTGTTCCGAAGAATGAATTATTTCTCTGTATATTTTATGTGGATAATTCTTTGTAACTATGAATGGCGTTAAAAAAATCAAACCAGATTTTTAAATCTATATTTGCATTAATAATTTTCCTAAATGAGTCAATGTAATAATTAATCATATGAGTTTTAGTGGGCTTAGTTATGTTATATTGCATACTAATACATATGTGCCATGGAAAATTGTTTTTATCTATTTGAATTTTTTTTTTGTAAATCAAATTCATTTATTGATATTACAGTTAACTCTTTCCAATTTGCAGAATAATTTGGACTTATCCAATCTGAGATTCTTTTATATATTGATGCTTTTATATATGTTTCTATACCAGGAAAGTTTAATCCTCCCTGTTCCCATGGTCCTATATGATGTATTAAAGCTATTCTGTTTCTTTTGGGAAAACATAAAAATTATATTAGGCATGAGTTTATTTCTTTGACTATAACTGGTAACAGTTGTATTGCCAAAGCTATATATAGAATATTGGGTAGTAAAAACATTTTTATTAACTATAGTCTATCTTCAAATGTTAATATTATTTTGTTCCACTTTTCCACAGAGATTTTAATTGTACTGATGATATTACTGTAGTTTTTTGAGACTAATTCATTATTATCCTTGCATAACTCAATTCCTAGATATTTTAAGGTAGATTCTTGTTTCCCTACAATGTGATTCCCCTTCATTTCCAATTCTTTTTTTTTATTTAAAAATAAAAAAAAATGATTTATTGAAATGGAGTCCTGAAGTCCTATAAAACGTGCCAATTAAAATATCTAATTCTTCTAATGTCTCTTTTGCATTGGATAATGTTAATAACATGTCATAAACAGCATTACTTTAGAATTGTATTGTTCATAAACATCTACTCCTTTGATTTTTGTATTGTTACATATTGAATCTGCCAATATTTCAATAGCCAAAGCAAATAGAATCAGTGACATGGAACCTCTTAATTTAGTACCATTTGTTATATGTATAGATTCAGAGGTGAAAGAACCTAGCTTAACATACGCTAAATTATTTGTATATATACATATATATATATATATATATATATACACATATATATATATATATATATACACATATATATATATATATATATACACATATATACATATATATATATATATATTCTTTAGTATATGAACAAAGGAAGGAGGAAATTCAAATAACACCAGAATTTTGAATAAATAGCTCCAATTTAGGGAATCAAAGGCTTTCTCTATATCTAAGCCAATTATGAGTATTTATAAAAAAATTATCCTTTTAATATTGTCATGTGCATGTCTATGATATATAAATCCAGTTTGATTATTATTTATTGTTTTGGATAGTGGTATTTTTATTCTGTTAGGTAATATTGTCATAAATATCTTATAGTAATTATTTAATAATAATATAGGTCTACACACTTGCGAGTCTTAAATGCCATAACGAAGTCATTGTACTAGTTAAGTTATTCACATACAGAGTGAGGCAACTAAACCATATAAGCTGAATTATAGGGGAATACCATTCCTGTCACAAAACAGTCTCTGGACTCATGAACTCATGTCACTGTTAATAGAACATACTACAGATGGAAACACTACTACAGGTAGTAATAGCTGACTATAAAATGGGAACACTACTTGGCAAAAATCTTTTGATGACTTTGTTGTAGATAATCAACCACATGAAGTACCTCAGTATAACTTAATCGGCACTACTCACATCTCACACAAACCAGGCCAGCTTGTTAAAAATGTCAAAGCTTTGTTGCAGCAATGAACCAAGCGCTTTCTTCTTCTAATATTTGTGAGACTTCTTCATAGTTAATTACAAATACAAGTTCCTCATATATATGAAGTAAACTCCTTCCTGCCATACATCCGCACTTAACCATGTGTGTCATATATTTAAAATGATATAAACTTTCTGACAATCGGGTACAGTATAAAAATAAAACTTAATTTGACTAACGTGTACATTCTAATTAGATAAAAAACTATCCAGTTTAACTTATACAATAAGAACCCATGATACACATGATAAAACAATTAGGTACCTAATCGGTTGTAAAATTCATACTCTTGAATAAATATACTTTAAATAAAAATCACTAAATGATGTCATTGTAACAAAAACAAAAAAATATAAAGACTAGTCATCATGTTTACATAAAACAGACATTCCTTTGGAATTTACATTGCTACCTATCAATCTATAAAGGTATTTTCATAGTAAAAACATACTAGTCTTACTGACTACTAATATAAATCAAGGTAACCATATGAAAATTGTAACAAATTCAAAAAAAAAAAAAATATATATATATAGTATAATAAAAAATCATGTAAATTTCACTAAAATGAGTTACACAATCTATAAACAAGGAAATATACTCTTGATGTCTTGTATACAACTAAAATAAATAAATGCTAATCTCCTCATAGTCCAGGATTTGTTCATAGTGGTCTATGACCACATAAAACAGGCAGCATCCATACTCTCCACTACGAACAGCACTGAAACTGTACATCAATGTGTCAATTAATAAACATCTCCTCACTATGTGGCTAACTAATGTGAACGGATTTCATTTTAAGTACACAGGCCAAGGAGAGTCATTAAGAACCCAGAGACTGGCGGCATAAGTTTTCAATTGCCACTGTAGTTCCCGGGCCTCTAATAAAATTTTACATGGCCCTCTGTTTAGATTCTGCTCAACTATGTCTACAACAAAAAACTCAAATGAATGTTTCTATACAGAGTGTTATGTGTCTGAACTTTCTTCGTTATATCTCTGCAATGCTCAAAAACCCTAGCCTTGAATGTTCTTTCAGTTTCACAGTGTAACATGAAAGACAGCTTTTACACTGAGCCACATAAACTATACTCTGCATTAAACAGTTATAGTACTTAGGACACTGTACCCTTTTATATCTATAAATATTAATGAATTTTCCTTCTTTAATTAGGGAACAATATTTACATCTACCACATTTAAACATGCCCTTCCTGTTATTTTTGCTTCTAAAATTTTAGTTCTCTCGATGTAGTTCTTAAGAGACCAATCCTTCCCAAATTTAATATATGGGGCGTTCCCTGTGTTTTGTAAATGAATACCATCAACCTTGATCAATTACCAATTTTTGTGTAAAATTTCACAAATAAGGTTGGAATCACTATTGTAAGAAATAATGCACCCTAATTTAGGATGCTCACTCTGTTTTATTGACAGACATATTGATTAAACTACACTTACTAAAAATCTGTCCTAATAGGGGTATATAGACCCTCTTGGCCCTTTTGTACCTAACCTGAACAAAATCTTTTGTAGGAAATCTACAGGGTAACCCCTACTAGTTAACATCGATTTCAAAATATTACAATCAGCCTTAAAAATATCGGTCACTGAAATCATACAGGCTAACCTGACTAGCTGTCCTTTAACCAATGCCTTCTTTTGGTGTACAGGATGACAGCTGTTGAGATGTAACAAGAAGTAGAATAAGTTGGTTTCCTGTAAATAGTTTATATAAATTGCCAACTGTTCTTTGTCATTCCTGAGTGCAATGTCTAATTAACAAAAACAACTCTCAGATTTAGCCAAGGTGAACTTCAAAAAATTAGCGGTGTTATTGATATAATGAAAAAATTCCAATAGCTTGCTTTCAGTATCTTTCTGGGATTTCATATTTTTAACTACAGCAATGCTGCCATTTTTACTATTTTTCATTTTTGCAAAAAAGGTGTTCAATTTGTCCCTAGTTATCATTTCAACATTGTTGATATGCTATGTGAATTGAAATGTTATGCTAGGAAACTGAACTTTGCAGTCCAATTTAACCCTAAAACAGCTAGCATGGATACAAAGTTATACAAAAAAGTTGTCTACATCTCTATTCCCTATCCAACTACTCAAATGTTTGAGAAAGCATGGGAACAAGATATTTACAGAGCTAGTGTAGTTAACACAAAATACAAACCAAGGTTAACCCCCCCCCCAAGAGAAATTGCTGTTAGACACCTTAACAAAGGACAAGAACATTAGGGTGGTAAGTCTGGCACTGGGCGTGGACTTGTAATATACAATACCACTGATTACATTGGAAAAATGTTTAATATATTACAAGATGAGTTTATTTACGAGAGGGTGTCTATTAATCAAGTGAATAGAGCTTATAGAAAAATAGACTTTTTTAATGATGCTGTTATACAAGCTACCCCAACAAGGAAGTTGTTTCATTTTTTTTTTTTTTTTTTTAACTATACCATCCTTTGGATCCCTACTATCTTCAGGATAACTAAACCCAACAAAAATGGCCTGGATCCCCCATTTAGACCCACAGTAGCAGCTCAGGGATCTGAAACATACCCTTTGGCCACCTACATACATAGGAGGCTTAAGCCTATATTTTTGACCTGTCCATATATTTTAAGGAACTCTTGGGATTTTCTGGGATGTTTAACTAGTTACTTATAGAGAGGCAATCTTACATTTCTTCCTACTGATATAGTTGACTTGTTTAGTTGTATCCCCAAGAGTGACAAACTAGAAATATTCTGTGATAGTTTAAGGGATTGTAGTTTCCTAGAGAATTTCTAGGTAAATTTTGTGACAGATTTGATGGAGCTGATGTTAGACAACAACTTCATTTATTTTGAAGAGGAGATGAAAAATCAGAGGTGCAGTTATGGGGGGCAGCTTGTGCTTCCATATATGCTAATTTAGTACTGAAGAGTTGGTAATCCACCTATGTGCTTACAAATGAACTTTACATTTTGTAAATTATATTTATGATTTTTAGATGACAGTTTTATTCTTTGGATGGGCCATTTGAAAAGATTTTATTGAGTTTTCAACAACTTCCACTACATTTTTAAAATTCATGTACCAATGTAATAAGGATGCTATAAATTATTTAGACAGAACAATATGTTTTGGTGATGAATGACTTGTGTCAAAAATATACAGGAAACCCACCTCTAGTAACACTTATTTACATTTTAACAGTTGCCATCCTTCTTAAGAGTAAAAAAAAAGTATTGTTAAAAGGCAATGTATTAGGGTAGCAAGAATGAATTCTAAGAAAGACATTCTAAATAGTGAAATAGAAAAACTTTGTGAAACATTTGTAATTAGGAGCTACCCTAAGAGTTTAGTGGACAAAATTGTCTCTGAAGTTACTAATGAATGGGGTTTAAAATACAAACTGTCATTGGGTATTGGTTTAACAGTTAATGAAAATGAAGAACCTAATAATGTTCATGGTTCTGACAATATATTAGTTTTAAAATATTCCAATAAAATGAATGACATTAAGAAAAAATGAAATATTTTAAGTGTAAGTGAACCATTGGCATCTGTCATAGGAACAGAACCACAATTTGTATAGAAGACTTCCAACAACATCAAATGTCTTAGAAAAGAACAAAAATGTTTTGAACAGCGATTTGAATGATTATAAAGGAATGACTAAACGTGGAAGATGTGGTTGCTGTAGTGGCATTTTACTGGGTACTAAAACCTATGTAGATTATAGTTTCATTATATTAATGAAACTATGAGTAGTGTGAGAAACAGAAATTTTATATTGGTACATGTAAGGTATTTTTAACTTTTTTTTAATTTTAATACATGATAAATATATATTTTAGTAATAGCATATTATTGTTAAAATGTATAAAATGTATGTACAAAGTTGTCTTTCAAGAATTAGATGTAGTTCTCTTTAAATTCATTTATTATCTCCATTTTATTTTATGGTGCCGTTATTGATTTGTATTGCTTGATTTTTTGATTGGTTAATTAACTGATTAGTTAAATACTCACTCATTGCTTAAAGTATTCATTCAGACATTTAGTGCTGTATTAGTAGTTCTAAGGAAGTCTGGAGTTTTATACGAAAATGCTGTTACGTTTATTAATGTCTCGACCATAGAAGCTTGAAGTTTTAAAACTTCAAAATTTAGTAGTAAACCCATATATGTTTGGATACACACACGCACACACACATTTGGACTTTTCTATAAACTTTTTTTGTTCTATTTTTGTTCTCCCAATCTCAATAGCTAAGAAGTCTCTCCCATCTGCCCAACTGGGCTCTTAATTCACCTTGGAGGCAAAGTCCCTCAGCCCATCTTTCTACTCAGTGCCAAAGGTCAGACCATTGCAACAGTGTCATCCACTCGGGGAATCTTAACATTAACTCCTACCAGTTTTCCACTGCATACGCCCAGAGGTTCATAGAGTCATAGGCAAGTACTAGGCTAGCTGCCCTTGTGGGCCATTTTAAGCTTAGACACTTTCCTTCAGTGGTGAGAATTAAACCCTGTACCTTCTGTCTGTGAGGTAAAGATCTTAACAATTATACCAACCCTGAACAGATAACATGCAATAAGAGTATGCAAGGGGCTTATGTTCCGCTTCGAAAAGAGATGTCCCACAATCACTTTATTGCTATAAATGCAAAACACCTCTGGTAATTGCCATTTTCCAGTAGAGATTTTAACAAGAAGACCGCCCTTCTAGGCATGTGATCCACACTCTCCATCACAGAGAGGTGAACAGGCCCTAATTCATCATTCCACTCATTCAATGGCCAGCTCTTCCAGCATCTTGTCTGGGCTGGAGTCAGCTAGGTCACACTCAGGACTTTATTCCTGTACACCATTCAGCTGGCCTAGAAGTGGAATTCTGTATTCTTTTTATGTGCTCAGGTAGAAAATGACATTAAAAGGAATCTTTTTTTCATTAAAATTCAAGATGCAACTGCTGTTCCTTTGCCTCTGAGACAAGAAGCACAACACAAGAGTAAATTATCTGGGCAACATTTCAAAAAAAAAAAAAATGTAATGAGTATAAATGAAGCCTGTGTGCATCTGCAGACATTTACATACATGGAGCTAAATCAGCGTTTGGGGAAGTCACCTGGACATTTGTCACAGTTAACTTTTCATTATTCTTTTCTTCTATTTTTTCTAAAACATAATTCATTTTCTTCTTTATGTTCTTCAAAAATGATTAAAGGAGAAGAAACTCTATCCATACCCTTACTCATTTCAAACTTATTTCATTTTATTTTTAATAAGCATCTGCATGTCCTCCCTGTGGTCACGTGGGTTTCCTTCGGGTGCTCCGGTTTCCTCCCGCATCCCAAAGACATGCTGTAGGTGGATTGGACACTCTATATTGGCTCTAGGTGTGAGTGTGTGCATGTGTGTGTGCTTCTGTGGAAGGCTGGGCACCGGGTTGGCAATCCGACACCGTAAAACTCCACTGCCAACCATGAGCGGACAAGGTGATCTGCTGTGGCGACCCCTAACAGGGAAAAGCAGAAAGAAGAAGAAGTAATGATTTTAAACTTTTCCTAGACGTATTACATTCTACACTAAGCAGTAAACCCATGCCTGTTCAAAAAGTGTGTGTGTGTGTGTGTGTGTGTGTGTGTGTGTGTGTGTGTGTGTGTGTGGGGAGAATGGAAATCTTTCAGAGGAATATGTTATCATCCACAAACAAATCTGATGAGATACTTAAATGAAGGTGTCATTATTAACAACTTAAGCACATCTGGATAAAATAAACAATACCTTCTCCACAAAAACAAGCATAGTCAAACAACTGAATGACTACTAGCGAAATAGAAAATGCAGTCAACGTTACTCACAGTTTTAATATACCACAAAGAACTATGGATGGCACACAGTAAAAAGTACATATAAGCCAAAAGCCAGCAACAGTAAGCTGAACCCCATTTGTCATACAGTTGCAAGACTCACTTCTGAAGTAAGATCCAGTGATCACTGATACATTTGATTTCAATGTAAAACAATGGGAGCTAAATCACTCAAACATTTAATCTGAATGCAAACAATGGCAGCTAAATCATTCAACAGTGAGGACAGACAGATTCAGAAGAGATGACTTTATGTTCGGAGTGAAGCTAACTGGACAGAAACTGCTGTATGGTACACAGTAGCAGGTAGCAGTGGACAAACATGGGCCGACACTGGAAAAGATACTAACCACATCACTGCATTAAAGAAATAAATGGTTGCAGCAGGAGCACAGCGAAAACTGGTTCTCAATTTCACAGTGGATGAAGACAACGAAGGACATTAAGAAACATGATACAGACAAAAAGGATGTACATTTAACATAAAAAGCGAATCACAATGACTGTGGCCTGTCTCAATATTGGAATAAATAATTATAACGAGACTGAATTCCTAGAAATGCTACACTAATTATGAACTCGGCTGTGTACATTAGTCATGCTTCTAAGCAGTGCAAAATCCACTTCAGTGAAAATCCAGGCAGGGTTTGCATGAGGGGTAGGGCTAGCATAACGGGTAAGGTCTTTACCTCACATATACAAGGTACAGGGCTTGATTCTGATCGTTGGTCATTGGCTAATCTTGGAATAGTTTGTAGACTGATAGCCTAGTATTTGAATATTGCACGGCTACGCTTATAAAAGACCTAGGGATCGTTGGCCTAGTATACACCTATGAACCTGTATAGAGGCAGTCAGTAAATCACCCCTATATTAATCAGATTTGTGGGTCATATTTGGGTAGCATGGCTAACGTTATAATGGCCCTAGTGGTCATTAGCCTAGTATATACCTATGATAGTACAAGATACCACTATCAAGCAAACCAAAAACTGAACTTGAAGATCAGACAAAGGCATATTGCCCACAACTGCCAGTTCAGTCACCAGTAAAATAAATATATAGAAAGCATGGGATAAAATAAAATCTAGGTTCACTAACCTGCTACACCAAACTGTTACCCACATTAATACAAGATGCTAATAAAACTTCCTCTAGAATACTTACAGGAAATGGAAAACAAAAAAATGTGCTATCAGTTTAGAAGAAAATGAACAAGAGAAGAATTGCTTGATTTAATAGACACAGACAGATAGACATATTAAGATCCAATGACAGAAATAGACTGCAGAAGGTTAATAAAACTGTCAGAAGTTTGACAAAACAAACACAGTAATTAGGACTGTTCATAGAGATCCATGCGATGTAACAGAAATAAACAGGATATATTATTGTGTGGCTAAATTAATAACTGATAACGTTCTACCACAAGAACACAGGGTAGTGAAGGAAAGGAAGAGGAGAAATCGAATACCATCATCAAAGTATCGAATAGAGAAACCATAAGGCAATCAAGTCAAGAAGTGTCACTGTTAGAAGAGTATAGAAGAGGGAACAGATCAACAAAAATACTCAAAGATAGACATGATAAATACAATGCACAGTATTATAACAGATCAGGATCTATCATGCACTTCCGCAAATAAACTAAAAATCTCAGCACAGGTGGAAAAACTAAGAAGATATGCAGATAAATATAAAAGAAAAGTACAAAATAAGAAATTTATTGATGACCCAAAAAAGTTTTATAAAGAACTGGGAAACAAGGTAAAGGGAATTGAGAGACCACCAAAAAAAGGAGAAGTATTTATGAAGATCCTGTGGAACATAACAAAGATGCTAAATGGATAGAAGAAGAAGTAAAAGTAAGAATAAGAAGTTTAAAGGTACAGGATATGAAATGGGATGAAATAACAGCCACAGAGATTGAAACAAAGTTAACAAAAGCCTCTAATTGGAAAACCCCAGGCCCAGATGCAGTACCTAACTTCTGGTTAAAGGTATTAACATCTTTGCACAAAGCTTTAGCCATGAGTAAGAACTATTTATATGCACACCCCGAACAGACACCAACCTGGCTAACAAAAGGACAAATAATGCTCCTACTTAAGAGTGAATCTGCAAGTTACCCTAAAAAGTATAGGCCAATAACTTGCCTTCTGGCGACGTATAAACTATACACTAGAATTGATGCCGGCAGAGTTTATAGTTATTTAGAAGAAAACTCAATTATGGCAATCGAACAAAAGGGGAATAAAAGAAACTCATATGGAACAAAGGATCATGAGTTGTTAAATAGAGTCATAGTGGAGAATTGTAAAAAGGGAAATAATTTAAGTATGGCATGAACTTACTATAAAAAAAATCATTTGATATTATCCTACATTAATGGATAAAAGACTGCTTAAAAATGTATCAGATACACCCTACACTGATCAACTGCATTACAGTGACCATGAAACAGTGGCAGACCACTTTGCAGTTAAGCCATGATAAAGGACAAATTATGGTACTTGCGTATTATCGCAACCATATTCGGAGCAGGAGAAGTGGCTCATTTGCCAGCTTCTCCTGCTGAAAACTTTTGTCAAACTTACTTGGGAAGTGTGGCACCTACTCCTTTATAAAAGTGAAGTACATATTTACTTCCCTGTGTAAGACTGCTGTATTGTAAAAACTATGTGTACAAGGTATGAAAATTAAAGTTGTCTGAATATGGAGCAATGAAGCTTGCTGTCCATTCATCTGCTACTGTCTGACCCACAATTACACAGCAGCAACAACTGCAAGACCTGCTGGTGTTGGCCAATGGTAACGTTACATTCTACTTTTTTTGTATAAGTGGGAACCGTACTTTGTTTTGGAAAGGGCACTCCATGTGTTTACAATGGGTCTGCACATGTAAGTCAAGTACCTGTGTTGCTTTGTGCCCCATTGTTCCTCCTTACTTACTGGCAGTTTACAAGCTGCTACTGAAATATTTTAGGAAGACAACCAGCTGTGTGTTCGTACTTACTGCCTGATTTGGAGGAATTTGTAAAACAGTAGGTCTAGAAACAAGGTTTTCCTTATTAAAAAGGCCTGCTTACTCATTCCTGACAGAGTATTACCTTCCGTAAGGGCTGAAAATTATCGGTAAAGGATGCTACCAAGGGAGAGGCAGTTTTCCATTTTCCCTCTTCCGAGGTCACAAGCAATGTCTCTGAAAACTAGTTACGAGTTTACACACCTCTTCTGAGGTTTAACAGTAATTGTTTCATAAAAACATTGCGAATTACCCCAGGCTGGCATTGTGGTTGGGATAATACGCAAGTACCCAAATTATTAATCCAGGGATAAAAATTCAAATGGGGGATATTCCAGGGTGACTCCCTGTCTCCGCTGCTATTCTGTCTTGCCCTTCACCCATTAAGCTGTCTATTTAACACCTTAGGTCTTGGCTATAATTTGGCTCCTAGAAAACAACAAAGTGTAAAGACTTCTCATCTTCTTGATGATTTAAAACAATATAGCTCATCAGATGAGGAACTGAAAGTACAGCTGCAAGTTGTCAAAACTTTCAGATGATATAAGAATGTGATTTAGTCTTGCTAAAAGTGCAAAAACAACCTTTAAAGCAGGAAAACTGCAGCATCACGAAAACATCAGTTTGGGACAAGAATGTGATATAAAAGAGCTTGATTAAGAGGGAGTGTATAAATATTTGGGAATTGATGAAGGATCAACAATAAAACATGAACAAATGCAAATAAAACTTAGTAAGGAATACTTTACAAGACTTTAATCCTGAAAACAGCGTTGACATATCGGAACAAAATTTAAGCTATAAATCAATTTGCTCTTCCTGTCCTAACTTACAGTTTTGGAGTGACTAACTGGTCCCAAAACATGTTGGGATAGATTAGTCAGGAAAACAAGAAGGATGCTTCATGCTCACCAAATGATTTATAAAAATTGGTGCTCCTGTTTCTTTCCACATCCCGAAGACATGCTGTAGGTGGATTGGGCACTCTAATTGGCCCTAGGTGTGCGTGTGTGCGCCTTCTGTGGAAGGATGGGCGCTGGGCTGACAACTCGACACCATAAAACTCCACTGCCAATTGTTCTGAGAGCTGCTGTTCTGCTGTGGCAACCCCTAACCGGGAAAAGCCAAAAGAAGAAGTGCCTACCAAGATTATATACTCCCTCTTCCGAAGGAGGGATGAGCCTCCTTGAAATTGATTGCATGTATAGACTTGCAATCGTGGAATGGCGCATATATCTGCTGACCTCACAAGACCAAAACATAGCGAATGTTTTGAAACATGAGGAAAATAAATCTAAGATGACTTCCCTACAGTCTAGCAGTAGCATATCGGCATCAAGCAGGAATGGAAATCAAATCAGAAGTAGATAAAAATCAGGCAGCAACTGAATGTGCCAAAAAAACAAAAGAAAGAATATAAGGTGAAGGATCAGATGAGAAGGCAAAAAAAATGTGGAAAATGCATAAATATAATTGCATATATCGAAAATTTCTGGAAAATCCTCATGTTGAACAGGAATGGATAAGGAGAGGTGAATTCAAACCAAGAGGTGAAAGGTTAATATTGGCAGCCACACACTGGTTTATAAAGTCCATTGAACATGTGGGAGAAACAGACAAATTTAGGTTTTGTAAAACAGAATTGGAAACAGTTCCACACCTCGTTGCTGGTTGTGACATATTAGTGGCAGAAGGACTGTATTCTGAAAGGTATAATAATGTGGCAAGACTGTTGCACTGGGGATTGTGCAAACATTATGGCACTGAAGTGGCTGAAAAACACTGGAAACATGACCCACAAAAGTCTACATCACATGGTATCACCCATTACCAACAATTCAAAACTCAGACGCTAGAAAACCGGATATACTGGTCCATGAAAAGAAGACAAAAGTAACGGTGATCACTGAAATCACCACACCCACTGACTACATTGTTTTGCATACAGAGAGACACAAAGTCATAAAATATCAGGATTTGCACGCAGAAACGACAGCAATGTGGAAGAATGATACCCAAACAGTTCCAGCAGTAGTAAGAGCAACAGGTCTTATAAAAAAAAATCTACAATCATATTTAGATATGTTATCAATACATGTAACTTTCGTACGAATTACAGAAGGAGTCATCACTGGGCACATTGCGGGTGCTGTGAAGAGCACTTCTGGCTGACATCAAAGATCAAAACAATACTAATTTCATGAACTTTAATCATACTTTGACTTGGGAATGTGGTCCATTCCCATCATGGTATTAGAAACTCAAAATATTTGGAGAAATTAAAAATACAAAACCACATGATGCAGTGCTTAAGTAAGCCATACAGAATGTACATTAAGGTGAGAATAATGTGTATGCAATGATAAATGTAGTCATAAGAGGTACTGGAGATGTGATTTCAGCTTGCCAAAAGCAAACACTGATTACATTAATCCCAGACCATTTACAAGCCTGTTCTGTATACTTAAGTGTATAAAAGGAAACAGGAGTTATTATAGCTCTGTGAATCAATCCAAAGAATGGTAATGCTTATTATTTTTTCTATCCAGAGGTGATAAACTTTCTGTAGTCAACAATAACAAATAATACAAACCAGTCAACATTTTCAGCTCCTAAATGTGTTTATAAAATCTCATGTTTCCTAAATTTAAGTATCCATTCTGACTGGACAAACTGTGTGAAAATGTAAAAACACTAAGGATTAATTAAGACAATCTAAACTTTGCTCAACTGCAAAACTGTAAAATAAATAAATGTAATGAATAACAAAAGAATAGTTCTTTCCCATCAACAATCTACGAGTGCCATCTGGTGGCCAGGGTCTACAACTATAATAAATCAAGAAAAAAAAAACTGTTGTGATAATCCTGTAGAGGAAACAAAATGAGACATAACTTCTGCCCCATGCCACAGCTACATGTGTGGTAAGAATGTGCATATTTTTCCACATATTGCCGACATGGGTATTATCTGGGTGCTCTGACTTCCTTTCACATATGAAAAGCACATTGGGTGGTATTTTCCACATATGTCTTAGCACTTTTTTTAATATGGCATTGTGATCTGGGTCATGGCTGAAAAACACCTGAGAGAGAGAGAGAGAGAGAGAGAGACAGAGAAGGCAATTCACTTACTCAGTTAACAAATAAATAAATTAAATTAAAAATTAACATGGTCTCCAAATGCCTTAAATGTTTATCACTGTACAATTACATGCATGCTAATTTTACAGTGTACACGTCGCCTCACAGTAAGACACTGTCCGGTTCGATTCTCACCTAGAGCGCCTTCTGCGTGGAGACATGCATGAATGAGCGTACCTTCGTTGAAGGTTGTGCGTCAGGCCTGGCAAGCCGGTATGTAAAAATCAACTGCCAATCATTAGCGGACCGGAGTTCCGCTGTGGCGACCCCTAACCGGGAAAAGCCGAAAGACTCAAACAAACAAACACTGAAATGTGTTAAGTTTCCAGTTGTACTGAAAGTATTGTTATTAAGCAGCAAGAAAAGTCACAAAATTAAGTCAATCATGCCAAGCTTCATTAATATGAAAATGTGAGAATTTAGTTATTGTGGGCCCCCATGAATGCCTCAGACCTGCTAAAGGACTAATCTGTCAGACTGATGAAGAAATGGTTGTCACAGAGTTTCTCCATCCTTATTTTATTTATTTTTATTTTATTTTGTGTTTGTTTACCAGGTTTGATCAACTGGATATAGTCAAAAAACCCTGTCAGTGGAAGCCCAGGGAGAAAAACTCAAACATATTACAACCATTCTTAAATATACATTCAGTAATACACATGAATAGACATTAAATAATAAACGTTAACAATTACAAATACATTTGCTGATCAGATGACATTCATATGAAAGCAAGAGGATGCTATTACAGTGTAAAAAGATACTTATGCATTAGTATCTGTTGAACATTGAGTATATGAAAAGGTGTATTAGTGGGTTTGTCAGATGTCTGACAGATAATTGATCATGCAATTAGTGCTTAGAAATTAAAAGAAATGGAGGTGAGGGAAAGAACTAAGGACAGAAAATGTTAATATTGTAGTTCAGATGAGAGGTGCAATGCAGGTTCCGAGACAATTTTATATATATATATATATATATATATATATATATATATATATATATATATATATAGCTATAATAAGGTTTATATTGGAAATATAGAGGTGGGGATGAGCAGTGTCACAAAATAATGACTATATCTGGGAGATGACATTAAAACTATTCAGGCATAGGTGATGAATGGTTGTGGGCTATAGGATTCCGAAAGAAGAGAAATATTTTGACAATGTGGCAACCTGAAGAGAACAGTGGCATTAGAGGTACAAGAGCAGATCCATTGACTTTACAGGTGAAATTTTAGTTGTGTTTCAAATGAATGGATTTCAGTGGTAGTGGGATGTGGTTCCGCAGTTTAGCTACACTGTCTGAATATACAGTCACCTCTAGTACTACATGATTTGGTATGGGTAATTTTTCATCTAACTATAAACATAACATACTATGTCTTTGTAATGGGCATGCTTTATCATAAATTCTTTGTGTACTGTATTATAGTGTATCTTGTCTCCAATTAATGGTGCAGTATCAGTTGCTTTGCTGTTGGCCCAAGTCATAAACTGTAAAGAATCCAATGAACAAGACCATCTCCAGGACTGATTTGTTGCAGCAGTAGCATTGTCGCCTCACAGCAAGAGGTTCTCCCGTTCGATTCTCGGCTGGAGCACCTTCTGTGTGGAGTCTGCATGTCCTCCCCGTGGTCGAGTGGCGTTCGAAAGACATGCGTGAATGGGCATGCCTTCGTTGAAGGTTGGGCATCGAGCTGGCACCTCAGCACCATAAACAAATCTACTGCCAATCATTAGCGGACTGGAGTTCCGCTTTGGCAACCCCTAACCGGGAAAAGCTGAAAGAAGAACAAACTAGGGTTCGAATTTCAGACAGATGATCATCCGCACCTCTCAAATGTTCCACTTTTTGTAGGACATCCTGATTTTTAAGCTATTTTTACAACTATTCCTCCTGAATGCTAGGCTGCCCCGATTTTAAGTTGTTTCTGGATCAGTAAGGAGACAACCAATCAGATTACGTGGGTCCACAAACCCTCTTTCCTTTTTCCCCCACAGCCTGTTCTTCCTAAAGCCAGTCACACTCTTCAAACCTGGCTTATGAAGAGTATAGTCAAGGTATTATCCCTGTGCATCAAACAGTCCGTAGCAGTAAGGAAGGTGTAACACCAACTGGACATACCAATGTTTTTTCTACAATTAAAGACAAATTAAATTTATTAACACATTTAGATGCTGATATAAGCTGTCATACAAAAAGAATGCCATAGACAGCCTGCACTGTGCACTGCTTCCAAACACAGACCTACTTCCTTCAATGAACCAAGTCACTTTAGTGGTGGTACACTGCAATTAAACCACCTCAAAAAGAACCATCTATTAGAAAGCTTTAACTATTTCAACTAGTTAACATTAAGACAGCAGAGACAAATCATACAAATCAATGCTGTAATAAAGTCAGCTGGCACCCTATGGGACTTCCCCCCACCCTGTCTGAAGTGAAGGATCAAAGACCTCTCATATTTGAGGATCTGAAGACAAACAAATTCCTATCAGAACCGAGAACAAAACAAATGCGAGCTCTTTGCCATACCAAACACCTTACGATACCTACATAACACACAAACACTGACAGACTGCCACTTTAGCAGCCACTGCAACTGTGGCTGCCTAAATGATTAGTGACACTGCTGCACATACCCTCTAACAGCTTGCAACCACGGTAGCTGCCTCCCTTCACCTTCATCATGCTATAGCTTTGCATCAAATTATAGATAGCAAAAAAAAAAAAAAAAAAACACAGTACTGTTTAATTAGCAACTTACCATAACTGTAGATGTTTGAGCATATTCATAGGGTCATAGGCGTTTCTAACGACCACAAGGGCCTTTTTAAGCCTAGCCTTGCATCCCAAATCTCTGACGATTTCTGATACTCTTGATAAGTGTAAGCATGGGCCTGGCATATGACCCATTTACAGGTTACCTGTTTGCATTAGAGACACAAGTGCCAGACCAGGGATGAATTTCTGGTTTCCTATCCAATTGTCCAAGTTGCACTTGAATTGGGTTAGGGAGGAACGCTGCTTCACATGGATGGGGAGCATGTTCCATAGATGGTGTAGTCTCTCAGATACATACCTATCTCTCCAGCAGGTCCTATTTATATCACAGGTAAGGTTTACGTTTTTAGAATGGGCAATTCTGTTGCTGTTTATTTTGTGATACGCAGGAGGCCCATCAGAGTGGGGTCTAACAATGTTCAGTATGCCAGGCATAGATCTCCCCTCAAAAGCCTGTAGGAGACAGAATACAGGGATAGGGTCTTGAGGCAATCTGCATAGGACATTTTACTTACTCCCTGTATTCTTTTAGTGAGGAACCTCTGCTGACGTTCCAGTTGTTGGATATGCCTGATTAGGTACATATCAAAGGGGGCATTGTACTAAATGATAGGGCTGATGAATGCCAATGGAAATATAACTTCCTTGGACTTAGATACCATACCTTTGTTTATCAGTTGTGCAACACAGAATAATTTCCTCACCACTGTAGACACGTGATGATCAAAAGCTAGATTACTATCTATGTGTGTCCCTAAGTCCCTGACTGCTGGGGTCAACTCTAAGGGTGTGTGTTGTCAATATGATAGTTACCAAGTTGATGACTTTCCAAAGGATACTATTAGAAATTTCTTGGCATTCAGTTTTAGTCCATGGCTCTGACACCAGTTGTTTGGTTGTGTCAGCCCCTCCTGGAGAACATTTGTGTCAGTGTGAGATTCAATGACAGCTCCTAATTTGCAGTCATCTACAAATTTAGTCAGACAGAGACCACTGACTTTGGCCCTGACTTCTGAGAAGTAAATCCCAAAAAGGAGCGGTCCAAGAACTGATCCCTGAGGAACTCTACTTGTGAGGCCTCTTTGTAGAAGTGGACTCCCTAGTTCTAACTTCCTGGGTCCTGTCTGTGGGCCAAATGGCTATCCACCGGGTGTCATCCAGGTTTTTACCTAACCTCTTGAATTTGTCAACAATGCCCAAGTGGAGTATTGTGTCAAAAGCCTTGGCCAGGTCAAGGTAGGCAGTGTGAATGATTATGCCCTCATCCATTGCTTTGTTGACCTGCTCAAAGAAGTACAGAAGGTTAAGTAGACATTATCTGCCCTTGATGAAACCAAATTGGGTTCGGTCCAGTTTCTGGAGGTTTATTATATCTCTACTGATCATCTCCATGATAATTCTTTCCGTGGCTTTACATATAACTAGTGAGACTTATGGGTCTGTAGTTTACAGGGTCTGTAGATGGCTCACCTTTGTGCAGAGGGATGACTGTTGCCTTTCACCATTCATGAGGCATGACGCCTGTTTGGAGCTACAGTTAAACAGTAATTCCATAGACACTGATAGGTCATATTTCATGCTATTTAGAAGGCATCCTGGGATATTGTCTGGGCCCATTGATAAAGTGTTCTTGGTCTTAGAGACGGCATTAAGGACCTGTTCCCTAGTGATAGTAGGGGGAGTTATATTTGATGATATTTCCTGAGGGAAGGTTGAGAGGGAGACGGGAGTAAAGTTAGAGCTCAATTTATCAGCCAGGTGCTTTGCTATATCTTCTGGCTCAGTATAGATGGCTCCATTTACAATGAGCTATGCACACAATTGTGTTGTGCCTTTGAGGTTGTGGACATAGCCAAAGAATGCTTTGTGGTTGTCCTTGGCCTGGGAGGCCAAACGTACCTCAAATTTGGCTTTGGTAAACTTTATTTGTCCTCTGAGTTATTTGTTTAGTTTGATGAGGGTGCTTTTATCCTGCTGGGTGCTGCACCTCCTAATTTTTGCCATGATTTTCTTCCTCCTGTTATACATCCGATTGATTTTGTGATTCCACCAGGGTAGCTTGTTTTTTGAGTTAGTTCTGTACTTCTTCCCGATGGGTACAGCTACCTCTGTGCAGCTATTAACATGCTTCACTGTTGCAATCATGACATCTTGGATTCCTGTTTGCATGTGGCCAATGGCTGTCACAATCTCTGGAGCCCTACCTTCCCCTTTTGACTTTGGTAGACTCCCTCCTACTTGGATGTCAGGGTGAAGAAGGGAATTAGACAAAGCTGTCCTTACAGCTTTCTTGCCCTGTCTGAACAACAGATTTGTGTCAAGACTTCAGAGCACAAGTGAACCTAGGGGAGTCATCCACAGGGAACAGTGCCCTAACCCCATGTCCAGGCTTCCTCTCTGCAGCACTAAATATACTCAAACAGCTACAATCATGATAAGTTCTTTACATAACTATAGTATGTTCATTGTTTATTTACTGCTGCACTCACGACATCTGGGAAGACAGCCAGAGCTCAAGGCTAAGTGGGTGGCTGGCCCTGAGCAGGTTAGGAAGACAGTAGACCTTGCAAAATGAACATGGAAAATTGTTTAAAGTTATACAAGTGCCTACATCCCTGAGGAATGACCTAGTGGCTGTATTGCTTCTAGAAGAATGAGCCTTGACAATGCCAGGAACAGCTTTTTCAAAAAAAAATAATAAAAACAGTGAGCTACGCTTTAGAGAATGTCTTCTTGCTTACAGCTCTCCCTTCACTTTGTAAATGAGACAAACTGACTTCTACATCAGTTATGGCTTGTCCAAGCAGAATTTCAGTTATTCTTCGCAGGATCATACAATCTTTTTTACGTGGTTCCGGAGATGTCTAAAGGAGCCACAGAAGTTTATGGACAGTTCTATTACTACTTTAAATGTGAAAAATAAAATAAAAAGTTCCATGGGGGGTAATGTCTCCCTTCAGGAATCACTTAAATGGCAGTTGTGAAAACAGGGGTGATCCATTGACAGGCAAGTGGAAATAACTGGCTGATGTACCTTTGCAGAGGCATAAGACAGCCTTGTGCTGTCACGGTTTGACAGGTAGATAAGAACTAAGAATACCTGTGTCATAACTGGAGCCTGGTCTCTGCTAAGGCATGTGAGGAAAATATTTTCCATTTTGCTATGTATGATTTCCTTGTGTTGGGTTTTCTAGCTACCCTCATAATACTCTGCATGTCCTCTTGAGAACATGTGCCTAAACTAGATGAGTGCTAGATCATCCCCGCTGTCAACCTTAAGACCCACACATTTGGGTGTAAATGGGACCCTTAACAGGTTCACCTGCTGAGACAGCAGGTTGGATGCTATTCTTAACAAGTTCAGTAGGAGGGAGAACAAAATGTTACCTTTGTCCAAACAGAGCTATTAACATCACTTCTGGCTTCTCCTGTTTTACCTTATATATTATAAAGTGCTATCTCAACTTGAAGCTTTCTTACAAGATCTGTAATCCCTTGTCTCCAGCACCCATATCAACCAATGTAGAAAAAAATGTACTTTTAACTAAACTTGAATACGGATTACCACTTCTAGTGCTTCACTCAGCCTATAATACTGAAATAATTCAGACATGTACAAATAAAATTTCAGATTTGCATTATTAGCCTGCTCTGTCACACACACACCCCACTGCAATCTTATTAAAGAACCTCACTAGCTACTTGTTACAAATAGTGCTTGATGTCTCTCCTGCTGCCAGATGTTCAAAGTATTAAAACTAGGCCACTATCTTCCTTTAAGATCTAAACTACTATTTAGGGAACAACAAGCATACTCTAAGAAATAGCCAGGATAGTGAAATTGTACTTATCAGACCATCTTTCAAGACTACATCTGGGGAAAAGCTTTCTCTTGGACAGCATCCAACAGCTGGAACCATCTTCCTAAGTACTTAAAACATTGAAAGATTAAAAAAAAAAATCACTTTGTAAGCATCTTGGCAACAAAGTTATGCACAACTGCTACACGGACAATAGGTAACCGACCTTCTCATTGAACAGTGGCAAAAGTGCATGTACAACAAATCTGCACATCTTCCTACTACTCAAAATTATGTAACATCTAATTTACTTTACTGTACATTACTACTCCCTGTATTGTACTATTGCATTGTTTTATAATATTACTCTCTGTATTGTTTTATGGTTTATTCAGTGAGCCTGAGTCATACCTGAAAAGGGTTGGTAAACCAGCCCACTTTGCCTGTCAATAAATAAATAAATAAATAAAATCATCTGTAACACCTTGAGTATTAGAGATACTGCAAGGATAGTGTAGAGAAACAGACCAGTTCATGGAGTGAATAAGGCATCCACTCCACTGTCCAGCCTTCTGGAGTAGCTGTTCTGATACAACATTTCTTCAGCTGCCCACTGTTTGTGAAGCAAAAAAAAAGCCTACTTCTGTCACACCCCACTTGTGTGTGAAGTCTAAGAACACATTTTTGTTTATCACTTATGTGGCCTGCTTGTGTCCTGCTCAGCCTCTCTGCCAAGACATTCTCCTGCAATGAGATGTGGTTCACCCACAGGTTCAGGTAGGACAACTGGACAGCTTCCCAAGCTTGTACTTCTAACCTACATAGCAAGCATGAATTAATAACTCATTGTTTGCTGATGCACCACAATGCAATATTGCCTGTGAGAATATTTAAAGTCTCCTAAGCCCAGATTTGTATTTAAAGTCTCCCGAGTCCAAATTTGTCTGAAAGCTTTGACGGTTAATGTTGCTGCCTTCCTCTCTGACACTGGTGCTTCATTTTCTAAAATTCTTGTCCCATGAACCATGAATACATTTCCTTCCCACATGTACTCCAGATTGCTTCAAATGAGTTGGTGGCAAAAATCTGAGTACCCTGGGCAGTTCTAAAAGGTACTCCCACTTTTGGTGTAACATATATCCACTGTATTAAAGCTTGCCTTATGCAAGGTAAAAGGGGAACTGGATCCTCTACAGACTGTGTGTGTGTGTGTGTGTGTGTGTGTGTGTGTGTGTGTGTGTGTGTGTGTGTGTGTGTGTGTGTGTGTGTGTGTGTGTGTGTGTGTGTTGATGCCATCTGATCCTGAGATACCACCGCAGCTGCCTCATAGGCACTCTTGCTAGAGGAACCATCAGTACGCAGGAAGTTGTGCACCCCAGGATTCTCAAAAATTACTCTGCTGTAATTGTGTAATGTTCAGAAATTGTTTTGTGGCATACAGAGGAGACTACTTTGATGAAGAATGTTGCATTCTGTGGATGTGGAATTGAAGTTGGCTATGCACATCTAAAAGGTGCAGTATGTACTCTCATTTATTGGAGGAATTTAGAAAGAGAACAGGAAGGTTGATGGATTGATGCACAGTTGTTTGTAAAGCTACCTTAGGTGCAAATGAAGGATTAGTGTGGAGAGACATTCTGTCCCTGTGAGAAATTAGATATTGTGGCTTAGAGGAATGGGCCTGGTGTGTTCTGATATTAGGCAATATGACTGCTATCAGAAAAATGGTTTCCCAAGTTCAAAATTTTAAGTCCGTCTTGGTAGCTGGTTCAAACTGGGGTTGAGTCAGGGTTTGGAGAACTACATTTAAATCCCATGGTGGAGTAGGGTCCTTAATGGGTGGTCAGAATAAAAAGGTACCTTTAAGAAGAGCTTTACATAATCTAGATGAGGCCAAAGGGGATTGGTTACACCCTACATGAAAACTGGAGAGATCTGCAAATTGAATCTTTATAACAGAATAACTAGCACCACTGTTAAATAGGAACCTAGAAAATCAAGAATAGCTGAAACAGGTGCTGAAGAGGAATCGAGTTGTCTCTGGACAACCCAATGGGAGAATCTTTTCCATTTACTCTTCTACACCTTTTCTGTAGAATCCTTCTTAGATGATATAAGGATGTGTTTGACTGGAGATGAAAACCTGTACTATTTAACAATCATTGGAAGGGGTGAAATCATGTAGTCAGTTTGAGGTTCTGAATGTCTGGTTGAGTTATTCCTGATGGGTGAGAGAGAAGATCCTGGTTCGGATCCAATACACAAAGACGGTACAGGAGATGAGGCCAGAGAAAGGGGAACTGTACTTGCCAAGGCCAGAAAGGAGCAATGAAGATTACTTTGCATTTCTGGTAAGATGCTTTCTGTAGAAATGTGGGAATGAGTGGAGTAGGAGGAAAGGCATACAGAAGCTCAGGGGGTCAATTGTGGACTACAGTGTCTCTTGGTGACTTCCCCTCTGGAAGGATTAGGGTGAAGTACCTGCTGCACTTGAAGTAAAGACGAGACAGCAGAATGGTTGGCCCCCACTGACAGAAAATTGTTTCAGCCTCCAAAGGGTTGACAGATCACTCAGGAGGAAGCAAGACAGACCTGCTGAATTTGTATACTAGAACGTTGGACCTTCCCGGGATAGGCATTGCCAAAAGAAAGCATCCAGAAAAAAAAATCACCGACTGCCAAACTCTGAGGTGCAATCGTATTTTCCTTACAGAGAGGAATTGTTGATGGAAGATGGCATTATTTTCAAAGGTCCTAAAACTGTTGTTCCTGCTTCCTTAGAGCATTTATTCAGATTTTGCGTCATGGTCACCCAGGTTTATTATCCACTAAGACAAGGGCAAGAGAACTAGTATTTTGGCCTTCGTTATCGAAACACTTTCTTCTTGTTCAGTATGTAATAGTATCAGAGCACATTTGCAAAGAGACCCACTTCAGCTAAATCCAATACCTAAACTACCTTGGTCTACTGTAGCAACTGATATCTTTGAGTGGAACAGTCAATACTACTTGGTTTTGGTAGACTTTTATTCAAATTGGTTTGAGAGTGATCTGCTACCAAACTTAACCTCAACTGCTGTTATTAATAAGTTGAAACATCATTTCTCAGTTCATGGTAGTCCACACAAACTTTATTCTGACAATGGTACTCAGTTTACTAGCCAGCTGTTTTCAAAATTTGCAAGAGAATGGGACTTTGTACATGTCATTAGTAGTCCTGAATATCCTCAATCCAATGGTCTAGCTGAATGAGGAGTGCAAAGGGCAAAGCAATTACCTGAAAAGTCAAAGAGTGACAATACCAATGCATTCTTGAATGTACTTAATCTCAGAAACATAGCTAGTGATGATATTCTTGGCTCAACTGCTCAAAGACTACTTTCCAGACAAACTAGAACTGCACTACCTACTTCATCAAGTTTGCTGCAGCTTAACTCTAAGAACAATAAATCCATCAAGACTCAATCGCCGAAGAAGCGTAATATCCAGAAATCTAGTTACAGCAGATTACTTCATTTGTTGAGGGAAGGAGAGATGGTACGAATTCAGACAATAAAAGTTGAATAGGACAGATTACAGGCATCTCTGCCGAGCTGAGATCCTATTTGGTTAGCTCCGAGGGTGTGGAGTATAGCAGGAATCGCAGACATTTTCTTCCTGTATCGGAATTATCATCATTGCAATCCCAATACTGTAAGAATGAGACAGACATTGTTTCCAAAGTCTGATTCTGTTCCAGAGAGTAATTCGGACATTCCACAGGTCAAATATTTTGAAGAGACTGTCCCAGCTGCTAAATCTGATTCCCAATTTTATGTCAGAGGATATGGATGAATTTCTAAGCCTAGTGTAAAATACACAGCAACATGGACTTGATTGTACATATATGTGTACTTAGTAATGTATAATGCATGTCTATAGATTATCTGTGATTTCTGCATGCTAAATAATCTAAAGACAAATTGCATGATCTATTTCCTCAAACAGGGAGGATGTAAATCAGAGTGCAATGTGTGTGCGATATGTCTTTAAGAAGCATGCGAGGCTGTGCATGCACATATAAATTACAGACACATGCAATCCTTGGTGCCATTTTGTAGATGCAGATAGTGAGTGAGCATGTATGATCGCAGTAGTTAGTTTGTATACAAGTTACTTAAGTCATAGTCAATAAGCTTCTATAGTGATGTGTTTGTATAGAATAAAGCTGCTTAAACAGAACCTATGAAGACTCGTTTATTCAAGTACAAATGCGAAAGTGTCTCCCTCGAAAGCCCAGTAGTCTCAGGTGAACTGTAACCACTGCCATGCAGTTGATGAACATGCTGGCAGCTGTGGCAAGAGCAAATTCAGGGCCCTGAATTGGTAAAGACTGGTTCCCAGCCAGAAATGAAGAAACCTCCTGGATCCCCATCTATACTGGTGTGACAGTACGCAACCTGGAGATCTACCAAGCACATCCAATCAACTTTGCGCAGAAACAGCAGAATGGACTAAACCATAAGCATTCAGGACATGCAGCGTTTGACATACTGGTTTAAGTTGCTGAGTTTCAGGATAGGTCTCAGTTCCCCATTTTTTTTTACACCAAAAAGAAAGTTCAGTAAGTTCTGAATCCTTGTTGGTCTGGGGGGACAATTTCGATGAGTCTTTTTCCAGCAGTTTTTGCATTTCTATAGCCGCTGCTTTTCTCTGAGTGGGTTCATAGGTTCATTTTTTGGTTCATATGTTAGTACTAGGCTAACTGCTCGAGGGCCATTTTAAGCCTAGCCAATTACCCCATGTGAGAATCAAACCCTGCACCTTGCATCTTTAAGGCAAGCATCTTAACCATTATAGCAGCCTCCCACCCCTTTTTTGTGGAATGTCAGGAAGTATTGTACAATGATTGGGGAGGGGGGGTGTACAGAAAAGGATATGTAATAACCTCTGGAAATAATCCTTTGCACTCGAGTGTCTTTGATAATGGATGTTCAGATTTGTGGATGCAGGGATAAGTACCCCATGACTGCCTCCAGAACACAGCAGTCAGGCAACCCTTCAGGAGGTCTAATAGGGTTTCTCAAAACAGGGACCTCTAAAACCCTGATTTTGCAGGCCTTCTCTGCCGCAAGGGCACTGTCTATTATTGGACTTAAACCCCTCTGCCATGGGGTCTCTATCCCCATAGGAGTCCTGGGAAGAGACTTGTGACTTCCAAAACCATATTTTCCTGCCACCTCTCTGACAGTAGGAAAAGGTTCTTTGAGGTCTAGAAAAACAAAACCCAATAGCAGATAAGGTCTTACTGTCTTGCTCATACCTGGACAACATTTCTTTAACCTTGGGGCCAAATAAAGTAGATTCATCAAAGGGAGCACTGATGAACAATGAGTTGGAAGGCTCGCAAAGTCACAGAGGTGCATCCTGCCATGTTGTTTTACAGCTATTCCTGAACCCATGGTTCAAAAAGTACCTTCTGAGGCATAGGAAATGAGTCTCATAGAGGCATTTGATAGGGACTGCAGGGTGGTCAGTTACGAAGAAACAGTCTTCCTATCCTCTACAGACATGGACCCAGAGAGGGCACTGGAAAACTCTTTCATCAAGTCCCTCTAAAATCTTGCGACATGTGCCAAACAGTTCAGCGACCTGACAGCAAAGGTTGGTGATGCATATGCATGCTTTCCAAACCTATCCAATGCCCTGGACTCTTTACTAGAGGGAAGGACAGGAGAACTTTCCTCAGGAAGTTCTTTCTTGGTGGCCACTGCTATCACCATAGCATCTACTGGAGGACCCCGGCTCCAGTGGGCCCAATCCGTTGGTGCATCCAAGTACTTGTCAGGTCTTTGAGGAATTGGCTCCATGACACCCAGATCCTTCCATTTCCAGTGGGAGAGGAGATTCACCATCTCATCTGCTAGATTTACTAGCCAGGATGTAGATGAGCTAGCTCTGAAAGCCTCTAGAAACCCCAACTCCTCCTGGGAAGGAGTCAGAAGACCAAGCACCTTTCTGTCTCAAAAGCTTGACTATTTCACCAAAGGAGAGATCCTCAAGGGGTGATCTGGGGACCCATCGCCTTCATCGAAGTTGGTGTCTATTGTCGGGTATTCCTGTCTGAAATCTAAGTGCCTCCTCTTGTAAATATGCTTCTGTGGGGGCTTCCCAGTGGAATGCTCCAGTGAGGACAGGGAAGTGTGAGATGAGTCCTGAATGACTGTCTCAAGGCTTCTATGGGCCAGCTGCCCTAATGTGACAGGATGTATAAGCTCAGAGATCAAGGCAGACAGTTGTGAAAGGGTGGACCCGAGGGAGGGAAGTATGCCTTAATTACAAAGGTTGAGAAGCTCTACTGCCTTGAAGGCCAAGGAAATATGAAAACCAAGGGCCGCCCTGGCAGGAGACAAAGAAAAAGTACAGTTTTGTACCTACCATAAATGTAGATGTCCGATAGGTATGCATCTGCAGTCATCACATATGGGTTGTCCTGCCTCAGGCAGTCCTTCGGTCGGCCGGATTCCAAAGTCTGGGTCTGGCGTCGGCTGATGTCACCCCTTCCCCGACGCCAGAGCGCCTGGGGTATAAAAGCGTCAGCCGATGCCATCTTCCTCAGTTTTTTTTTCTTGCCCCAGATGCCAGGTGCCCTCTAAGGAAGGCTAAATTTGGAGAAATGCAATAAATTCCAAACATGCACAAAAATATATACATATATAAAAACAAATACACCATAATAGATAATCCCAGCTAGCTATGAGAGGGAAATGCACCCAAGAAATACCACAGAGGGGCAGGAGGGAGGGTAAACCTGACTGCAGATGCATACCTATCGGACATCTACATTTATGGTAGGTACAAAACTGTACTATGTCCTTCAAGGATGCATCTGCAGTCATCACATATGGGTAGAATACCATAGCCAATCTGGGGGTGGTGGATCTATGTAAAGGATGGTGTAGCTAAAATGCCCTGCAGGACTGCCGTAGCAAAGCCTGCTCTGGATCTGGAATATAAAGGTAAGTTATAATGCTTGGAAAATGTATGCACATAGCTCCATGTAGCAGCTTCTAAAATGTCCTTGGTAGCCACTCCTCTTAAGAAGGCTGTGGAGGTGGCTGTGGCTCTGGTCGAATGAGGCCTAATGTTAGTTGGTACAGTTTTTCCATGAAAGGAGTAACAGAAACGAATGCAATTCCCTATCCATTTGGAAATTGTCTGCTTTGAAATTGCTTTTCCTTGTGCACTGGCAGCATATGCTATAAACAACTGGTCAGTTTTTCTGTAATTTTTAGTTCTGTCCAAGTAGTAGCGCAACTGTCTGTGTATGTCCAGGGTGTGCAGAAGCTTTTCCCCTTTGTTTTGTGGATTTGGAAAGAAGGTAGGCAGGTGAATAGCTTGGTTTAATGAGACCCTAGATACCACCTTGGGCATAAATGAAGGATTGGTTCTCAATGAGACTCTGTCTTGATGAAAAATAAGAAATGGCTGTACTGCCATGAGGGCCTGTAACTCCGATACTCTTCTTGCTGAGGTTATGGCCAGAAGGAAGGCAGTCTTCCATGAGAGGAACTGTAGTTCTGCAGATGCTGCTGGTTCAAAGGGAGGCAGTGTTAGTTTTTCTAACACGAAGTTAAGGTCCCAGGTAGGCAGTGGTGGTTTCCTTGGAGGATTGATTTTTTTAATTCCTCTTAGAAACTGTCTTAGCAGAGGATGAGAGAAGACAGGAGGATCAGTGTTGTACTCTGCTGAAATTGCTGAAGCATGAATTTTAATGGAAGAGTAAGACAGGCCATTGGGGAGCATTTCTGCTAAATATTCCAGGATATGCGCCATGTTCATAACTGTTGCATCTAGGCCCTTTGAGGTGTTCCAGGTGTGAAATCTTTTCCATTTTGCTGAGTATGCCTTCCGTGTGGAAGGCCTGCGAGCTTCCATGATGATATCCTTCACTCTCTTGGATAGCTTATCCTGGTGATGAGTCAAGGAATTTTCCAGGCAGCTAGCTGTAATGTTTTCAGGTTGGAATGCAGAGTTTTGTAATTGTGCTGTGTCAGGAGAAACGGCCATTGTGGCAGAAGCCATGGTTTTGTCCGAGACATGCTGTTTAGCAATGGGTACCAGTGCTGTCTTGGCCAGTTCGGAGCTATCAGAATCACTCTTGGCTGCTCTGCCCTGATCTTCAGCAAGACCTTGGTCATTAACGGAAGAGGAGGGAATGCATACACTATTAGATCTCTCCAGCTGAAAGAGAGCGCGTCCACTTTCCATGCTTGTGGGTGGTATGTCCTTGTGCAGAATTTGTCCAGCTGATGATTGTGTGGGGAGGCAAAGAGGTCTATGTCCGGTCTCCCCCATGATTGTGTTATCTGTTGGAAGATGTCTGGGTGCAGCATCCATTCGTGTGCATCCATGATGTTCCTGCTTAAGCTGTCCGCCAGTATATTGTCCTTTCCTGGTACAAACTGGGATTGCAGCTGTATATTGAGAGTCAGGGAAAGTTCCCATAGATTCATTGCCAGTCTGCAAAGAGGGTAGGAATGGGTGCCTCCTTGCTTGTTTATGTACCACATAACTGTAGTGTTGTCTGTCCTTATTAGCAGGTGGCCTTGATGTAGAAATAACTTGAAGGCCTCGATTGCATATATCACTGCCAGCATTTTCTTTTAGTTTATGTGCATGCATAGCTCTTTTTGTGACCATAGTCCTTGAATGCATATTCCTTCCATGTGCGCTCCCCATCCGTGGTCTGAAGCGTCCGTTGTAATGGTTTGGCTGGCTATTGGTTTGCTGAAGGGCAAACCCCTGTTTGACTGGCTTGCCTGAGCCCACCACAGAAATTCCCTTTGAAGGCATGGGATGAGTGGTATCAAAGTTTCCAAGCTGTGACTGTGCTGAGTCCATAAACTCCTTAGGTACCACTGGAGTTTTCTCATATGTAGCCTTGCTTGAGGAACCAGAAGAATGCAAGAAGCCATGTAACCCAGGGCCTGCAGGATTTTCCTTGCAGTCAGCTGAGTTTGTCCTGACAGGTTTTTGAAGTAATCCGGTAGTTGGTTCTGCTTTTCTTCTGTGAGGAAAGCCATTTGGGTGGTTGTGTCTAAATCCGCACCCAGAAAAGTTATTCTTTGGGATGGTACAAGTCTTGACTTGTGAATGTTGACTGTGTATCCAAAGGCCTGAAGAAGATAGATGGCATAATTCAAGTGTTTTACCAAAATTTGTTGGCTGTCCGCTTGTATAAGGCAGTCGTCCAGATACGGGTATATTTGCATCCCCTGAAGTCTGCAGTGTGCAATTACTGATGCCGGGCATTTCGTGAATACTCTGGGCGCAGTAGATAAGCCAAAGGGCAATGCTGAGAATTGATAATGCTCTGAACCTGCAAGAAATCTGAGGTGTCTTCTGCAGCTTTGTCTGATAGGGACATGCAGGTATGCCTCCTTGAGGTCCAGAGTTACCAGCCAAGACCCCTTGCCCAGCATGGGGAGGAGCTGCTGTAGAGTCAGCATTTTGAATTTTGGCACAATGAGACAAGCATTTAGTGCAGACAAGTCGAGAATAGGCCTCCATTGCTTTTCTTTTCTTGGAACAAGGAAGAGTCTGGAATAAAATCCTTGGCCTTGTTCTGCAAGAGGAACCTTTTCTATTGCTTTCATTTTCATTAAGATGGAGATTTGTTTCAAAGCCTCTGCCCTTTGATTTGGTGGCAGGTCTGGCATGCCTTTTCTTTTCAGTAATGTGTGGAAATGGAACCTGTATCCTTTGTCTATTATTTGTAGTGTCCATTTGTCCCTTGTAATAATGTGCCAATTTTCTGAAAATAAGGAAAGCTTTCCACCCAAAGGTGCTTACAATTGAGCCCTGGTTGGCGGTGTCAAGGTAAAGTCATTGAGTCTGTCCCTGTGCAGCAGTTGTAGGCCCTGCACTACCTCTCTGGTCAGGTTGCTGCCATTGACGCCCTCTGTAGGAGCCTCTAGCTTGCCCTCTACCTCTGGCACGCCTGTTCTTGCCTCTCTGAAATCTGCCTGTGTCGGGAAAGGACCAGTTCTTGGAAGGCCAACTTCTGCTGAATCTTGGTGGTTGGACTTGCATAAAATGTTTGACTGTTTGTACAGATTTTGCCTTTTTTTCAAATTTCTTTAAGACCTCCTGAGCAGTGGAGCCAAATAACTTTTGCTTTTCCAGTGGAGCATCCAGAAGCTTTGCTTTAACATGGTCTGGCAGAGATTGCTCCTTCAGCCAAGCATGCCTACGTATGACTGCACCTGCCATAGCTGACCTACATGAAGCTTCCAATGCATCATAACCACACTGCAAAAAATGGTTGCTAACCTGTTGAGAGTTATGTACCAGATCCTGAAGAGATTTGCGATCTAGGGGTTCAGGAGAAGACAGCCTTTTATGCAATTCATCTAACAAATATTCTTGGTACTGTATCATATGGAATTGACAGTTTAAAGCCCTCATAGCAAGGGTAGCAGAAGTATACACTTTTTTACCCCATCGCTCTAAAGCCCTGGACTCCCTTTCAGAGGGGAGTGGATTTTTTGTAGTGGCAGCTGTAACCCCTTTAGGACCCTGGGAAATAGTTTCTGGGTCAGCAGAGTGGGCCTTGTAAAGGAAAAGATGTGATTCCGGGACCCTGTAGTACCTATCAGGTTTGGCAGGAGCAGGAGGGAGAGTGTCAGGGGTTCAGCTAGATTCCGAGTACACATCATCAATGACATTCAAAACAGGGGGAATAGCCAAAGGTCTATGCTGAGGCAAATGCAAGAAGGTCCTTAATCTCTTCCTGGAATCAGAGAATTCCTGGCCTTGCCATTGGAAATGCTCCCTCATAGTGTGTAAAGTTTCCCCAAAAGACAGTTCTTCAGGAGGGGAGGCCGAAGGGATAGATTCCTCTGCATCTGAATCCTCGTAGGCCAAAAAGGCCTCCTCCTGGTAGTCCGAGAGGGCAGAGCCAGCAGAGGCCTCATCTGAGGAGAGGGGATCAGAGGGCTCAACCCTGGGCCTTTTTGCTGTAAAAGGTTGAGAGCCCTTGTCAGGATGAGACTGAGAGCCCCTAATTAATGAAATAAGGTCCTCTGCTAGACTAAGGATCTAAGAACCTGTAGTGGGTCCCTGAGGGATAACCCTGGTAGGCATAGATTTTGAGTGTTTAGCAGCTTTAGCCCTAGAGAATGCCTTAATAGACATGGATGCAGGAGGCCTGGCTGCACCACATGCTGGTGTAGTTTTGTCTAAGGGAATGGTGTCGGAAGGTTCCTGGACACCAGATTCCAACGGAGGTTCAACAACCGAGACAGAAGTGGCCTCCGGGGCCGAGGTTGTCGGTTGTACGGTTTCGGTGGACGGTATTACCAAGGACTCGGTTTCAGCCGAAACAGAGACACTCGTGGTAGGCCTGGCCGCGGTTTCAGCCGAGACCGCAGGTGTCGGTCCTTGTCCTTTTGTTTCTTCATTAAATGTGAAGTCGGAGTCTCCGACGACATTTTGTAAGCAAAACTAGCCCCAAATAATTCCTCTGCAAACTCCGACCGACGTCTTCGAGTGCGTCGGTTGAAGGAAGCACAGGCGGAACAGGCCGAGACGTCATGGTCTGGGCCTAGGCAAGGTAGACAGTAAGAGTGGAAATCCTTATGAGGTATTTGTTTCCCACAAGTTAAGCAATTATTAATTTTATCTGACATCGGCTGAGGCAAGAAAGAGTCCCCAACGGGGTACTTAGCTTTTGAAGTCTTCGGTTTAGCTGAATTACAGGTGCGGGCCGACCGGCACTTGCCAACTGCTTCTGCTTCGGGCACCACGCGGCAAGAAAGACTGAGGAAGATGGCGTCGGCTGAAGCTTTTATACCCCAGGCACTCTGACGTCGGGGAAGGGGCGACATCAGCCGACGCCGGACCCAGACTTTGGAATCCGGCCGACCGAAGGGCTGCCTGAGGCAGGACAACCCATATGTGATGACTACAGATGCATCCTTGAAGGACATCTGCTCAGGACGACTCACAGCATCACCCCGACTCTGCCTCAAGGCAGAAGTTGAAGCCAAGATGTCCAGTGCCGAGGTTCTGAAAGGAAGAGATGGCTCCGAGGTCATCAGTGTCAACCCTAAACCTCTGGATCAGACACTGACACGTTGACTTTGAGATCCCTCCAGCTCTGACAAGGTCAGACCCAAATGGATCAGAGACATCAACAGAGTTGAAGAAGGCAAAGCCTTCAGATCCGACATACTTGGAATTGTCAGGTCCGATGGCTCTGAAACCGAAGTTCAAATTGGATTTGGAGTCAACAGCTGGGTAGGAGCCAAAGACGGGCTCATGGATCCACTGGGAATGGAGATGGTATAACTTCCAACTAAACCTGACCCAGAGACATTTCTTCATCATCCTGTACACATCAGCTTTGGCTAGGGTCCTACAGAACCTGAGAAACAACAAGGTAGATGGGCCAGGAAGTCCTTCCTGGAGTCTCCTGATGAAACTTGTTCCAGTATTCAACCAAGGCACAGTGGTAAAAACCTGCACATATTTCAGCACTTGATTTCCAAACAATATATGCCCTCCTGGTTGGTATCAGAGTGATTCTTGTGCCCAAAGGAGGTGCACATTTCAATTCCACTTGAGTTATCCGACATTGTAGCTACCTGGAAAAACAAAAAGGGGAAGTTGGAGGAAGAAGAAAAGGACAGAGATTACCAATGACGGTAAAGACAGTCACAATTACCAACAATGGTAATAAAGAGAGGTACCTATACACGGGTAACAGTAGGAGGGAAAAGCTCAAATATTGGAAGTACAGAAAAGGCTTAGGTCAAAGTAATTTAATAAACTATATTATATATATATATATATATATATATATATATATATATATATATATATATATATATACACACACACACACACACACACACACACACACAATATCATGAAGATAACAGTTATCCAAAAAACACTCCAAATGCACAGGCTATGGAGACCGTGTCCATTTGCTGAAGCGGCAAGCAAGATCTGAAGTAATTCTGACTATAGAGGAGGATTACGGATAAGGGGAGGAGCTTGAGCTACATATCCAAGTCCTTAGAAGTGGCCAAAGACAGATCCGAGGTTGGATCTGAAACCCCATCAGTTGAGGAATGGATGAAAAAGACCCTATCAGATACCATGGTTCACCAATTGTTAATAACAGAGAAAAAAAAATCAGCAGCTGGCAAACATTATTACTATTACTATTCAGCAAAATCAATAAAATTTACAAACAACTTATGCAGCCCACATACAAGATACAGATGTCATATTTACCCCATTAGCTGACCATGTCATATTTTATAGATCCAGAGGTAATTACTAGGCTAGCTGCCCTTGCAGGCCTTTTTAAACCTATCCAATTTCCCTTTAAAAATAAGAATTAAACAAACCACCTTATGTCATTTGGGTAAATACCTGAACTATTATGCCAACCTCCAAGCCCTTAAAGTCTTTGTGTTCATAGTCTAGCAATTGCCTATAAACCTAACAGTCTGCAGACTATTACAAACCTAGCCAAAAACCAAAGGTCATAATCAAACCCTGTATCCTGTGTCTGTGACGTTAAGACCCTAAGCATTATGCCAACCTTGCAAATAGTTAAAAACAGGCAAGTACTAGACTAGCTGCACTTATGGGTCATTTCAAGACTAGCCATTTTCCTCAAAGGTAAGAATCAAGCCCTGTACCTCGTGTCTATAAGGTAAGCAACTTAATCATTATGCCAACCCCGATACAACTATAGGCAAGTATCAGACTAGTTGTCCTTGTGGACCATTGTAAGGCTAGCCAACTTCCCTAAAGAGTGAGAATCAAACCCTGTACCTTGTGTCTGTGAGATAAGCACCTTAACCATTATTCTAACTCCAAACCTTCACCAACTACTTTTCAATCTGCTACAGTTCAATCTGCTGATTAAAATAATTCACCACTCTTATTTTGCTCTTAAGTTTTAGACTGATAAATATTAATCAAATCATTTCCATTTTAAATGTACTATATTCATTTTCCCATCATGTTTTGTTCCTTTCTCTTTATATCCTAAACGATTTCAATGATTTCATTGATACTAGGTTTCTCGTTTTATTTCCCCTTTACAAGAATACTAATTAAAAAATAGTAGTTAAAACTAACATTAACAGAGTTAATCATACTTAACCACATTCCAATTTATGCATTGATGGAGCCCAATTCAACAAGACTAGCCCCTTTATTTGCTAGTTCCCATATTTGCTATCTCCTCTCACAAACCTGATTTTAGTTTTGAGAGTGGTGTACATGACAAAAATATTCTTCCATTTCTATCCGTCTCCTGTGGTACACCTCCAAAAAGTACAGTTTTGTACCTACCATAAATGTAGATGTTCGAAGATCCACATTGCTGCAGTCCTAACACTTGGGTAGTCCCGCTGTCCCAGTCGGCCCGAATACCAAAGTATAAGGCTGACGTCGGTCAAGGCGCATTTGTCTGACATCAGGACGTCAGGGTACAAATGCGCATGACCGACGTCATATCCTCAGTCTTTTCTTGCCCCAGATGTCAGAAGACCCTAAAAAGATAAGGCCAAAACCAAAACACCAAACACTCCTGTACCTAATATATGTACAATATATACAAATTTATAAAATAGAACCCCACCCACACAACCACCCCTAAACACAGAGGGAAGGAGGGAGGGTAAATTGGACTGCAGCAATGTGGATCTTGAACATCTACATTTATGGTAGGTACAAAACTGTACTATGTTCTTCATCTCACATTGCTGCAGTCCTAACACTTGGGTAGAATCCCAAAGCAGAGGTAAGGGAGGATGGCCAAACTATAATGAAGCAGGAGCTGCCAACATGCCCTGCAACACAGCAGTGGCAAACCATCCCTGGATTTAGAATAGAGAGGAAGGTGGTAATGCTTGGAGAAAGTATGCACTGAACTCCAAGTAGCTGCCTCCAAAATATCCTTAGTTGCCACCCCCCTTAGAAATGCTGTTGAAGTGGCAGTAGCCCTAGTGGAATGAGGCCTAATCCCAGCTGGAATCTCCTTGCCATGATGGGAATAACAGAATGCAATGCAAAACCCAATCCACTTAGATATAGTTTGTTTTGACACAGGCTTGCCCTGAGAACTCAAAGCAAAAGAAACAAACAACTGCTGAGACTGCCTAAAATCCCTAGTCCTGCTTAAATAATAACGCAACTGCCTGTGTACATCTAAAGTGTGCAAAATCTTTTCGGCCCTACTTTGGGGACCTGCATAAAAAGTAGGCAAATGAATAGTTTGGTTTAAAGCCACACTAGAAACCACCTTAGGCATAAAGGAAGGATTAGTACGTAATGATACCCTATCCTTATGGAAAATCAAAAAGGCTCAACCGCCATAAGGGCCTGCAATTCAGAAACCCTTCTTGCAGAAGTAATGGCCAACAAAAAAGCAGTCTTCCATGACAAGTATTTCAATTCAGCAGTAGCCGCAGGCTCAAAAGGTTGTAGAGTAAGTTTCTCCAACACAAAATTGAGGTCCCAAGCAGGAGTAGGAGCTCTACGTATGGGTCTTATATTCTTTGCCCCTCTAAGAAATTGCTTGAACAAAGGATGAGAAAACAATGGTGGGTCACAATCATAGTGAGCCGAAATTGCTGCAGCATGAATCTTAATGGAAGAGAAAGACAAACCTTTGTCCAATAACTCAGTAAGATATTGAAGAGCCACACTCAAATTAGGCTTAGAAACATCCAAATCCTTTGCTGCACTCCAAAATAAAAATCTCTTCCATTTTTCTGCATACACTTTACGTGTACTAGGTCTTCTGGCTTCCATAATCACATTCAAAACTTGTTGAGGAAGTTGAGACCTGCTGTGGTTCAAAACAGAATATGCCAGGCTGTTAGATGAAGAGAGTGAAGCTTGACATTGAGTAGATGACCGTCCCTCTGAGACAAAAGGTGTGGAATTAAAGGTAAAGGCCATGGAGGCTTCCTTACCAGATTCCTCAGTAATGGGTACCAGTGTTGCGAGGCCAATCTGGAGCTATCAAAATCATCCTTGGCTTGTCTTGTCTGACCTTTAGGAGTACCTTTGGGAGGAGAGGCAGAGGTGGAAAGGCATACACATGAAGATTTTCCCAACTGAACGAAGAGCATCCACTTTCCAAGCTGTGTGATGAAACCTTTTCGCAAAACTTTGGCAGCTGGTGGTTTAGTGGAGAAGCGAACAGATCTATGTCTGGAGTTCCCCATGACACTGTCAATTTTCAAATACATGAAGATCCAGTTTCCACTCGTGGGGATCCATGATTTGCCTGCTTAACACATCTGCTAAGGAGTTCTGTGCTCCTGGCAGAAACCTTGCCTGAAGATTTAGCTGCAAGCTGAGCGCAGTCTCCCACAAAATCATTGCTTGCCTGCATAGAGGATAAGAATGTGTTCCCCCTTGCTTGTTGATGTACCACATGACAGTTGTGTTGTCTGTTAGAATCAACACCTGCCCTGGAAAAAGTAACTCCTTGAAAGCCATTAATGCAAACTGGACTGCTAACATCTCCTTCATGTTGATATGTAGATGCTGTAGTCTGGCAGGCCACTTGTCTTGTATCCACTTTCCATTCAGATGAGCTCCCCAAGCTATGTCTGAGGCATCTGTCGTTAGAATCTGACTCGCCTCTGGCCGGGTCACAGAGAGTCCCTTGTTTAGGTGACATTCCTGAGCCCACCACAAAAATTCCTTTTGAATGCAAGGTATTATTGGAATGACAGTGTCCAAATCCTGGCAGTGCTGTGTCCATACATTTTGAGATACCATTGCAGCTTCCTCATATGCAGTTTGGCATTGGGAAGCACCAGAATACAAGATGCCATGAACCCTAAGGCTTGAAGGACTGTCCTTGCAGTCAGCCCGGACTGATGAGATAGTTGATGGAAGTAAAGGGATAGACTCTTTTGTTTGTCCGGGGTTAAAGGCCATCTGGGCTGCTGTATTCAGTCTCACACCCAGAAAGCACATGTCTTGAGAGGGTACTAGACTGGACTTTATTTCGTTCACAGAATACCCCAGGCATCTTAGCACTGCTATCACATATTCCAGATGCTGCAGAAGCTCGTCCTTTTCTTGAGCCAGAATCAGACAGTCGTCCAAGTAAGGATAGATTTGTATTCCTTTTAGCCTGAAGAAAGCTATGACTGGAGCCAGAACTTTGTGAATACTCTGGGCAGTAGATAAGCCAAAGGGCAATGCAGAGAACTGATAATGGGAATTCCCAGCTCGAAACGCAGATACTTCCTGCAACTGAGTCTGATAGGCACATGAAGGTAAGCCTCCTTGAGATCTAAAGTTACCATCCAGTGATCTTTGCCCAGCAGAGGTAAAAGCTGTTGTAACGTCAACATTTTGAACTTGGGAATGTCCAGATAAGTGTTGAGGATAGACAAATCCAAAATTGGTCTCCACGTGTTCCCCTTCTTGGTACTAGGAACAGGCGAGAATAAAATCCTAGGCCCCTTTCTGGCACAGGAACCGGCTGAATGGCCCCTATCTGGAGTAACACAGAAATTTGCTTGTGAGCCTCTTTTCTTTGCATAGGAGGAATGTCTGGCATGCCTTTGAAAGGAGGCAAGGTATGGAAATAAAACCTGTAACCATGGTGAACGATATCCAATACCCATCTGTCTTGGGTAATAACACTCCAATTTTCTTTGAAAAGTGCCAGCCTTCCTCCCAAAGGTGCTGCCAGGCGAAGGCTCTGGCAGCTGAAAAGGCAGGTCATTGGGTCTGCTTACAAAGGACTGACCCCTGCCCTCACCAGAAGACTGGGCAGGTGAACTCCCTGTTCTAGGCCTAAAAGAACCTTGAGCTCTGCCCCTACCACGTCTAGATCTACCCCTAGACTGAGAATCATAAGAAGTATATGTCCACCCCTTAGTAGGCCAATTTCTACTAAACTTTGGAGGCTGAACCTGCAAAAAATCTTTAACAGTCTGCATAGACTTAGCCTTGTCCTCCATTTTCTTTAAAACTGCCTCCACAGGCACCAAATAACACATCAGATTGTAAAGGAGCATCTAAAATCCTTGTCTTTACATGTTCAGCTAAATTCTGATCCCTCAGCCAGGCATGCCTGAAGAACAGAACCAGTGGCTGCCACCCTCAAGAGGCCTGTACAGCATCAAAACCACATTGCAAGGAATGCTTACCCACCTGTTCAGAAACATGAACTAAATCCTGCAACTCTTTACACTCAATACCTTCCGCCAGAGCATCTACCTTAGACTTCAATTATGTAAGGAGATAATTTTGGTATTTCAACATGTGAAATTGGCAATTCAAAGCCCTCATGGCTAAAGTGGAAGAAGTATACACCTTCTTTCCCCATCTATCCAAAGCCCTTGCCTCTTTATCAGAAGGAACAGGATTTTTAACAGAAGCCTTAACACCTTTAGGGCCCTGAGAAACAGTTTCTGGGTCTGCCCTAGGACTCTTAAAAAGATACTTATGAGCTTCAGGCACCCTATAATACCTATCCGGTTTAACTGGGGCAGGAGGCAAAGAATCAGGGTTCAGGGAAGCCTCTGCAAAAACATCCTCTACCACATCCAGAACAGGAGGTATAGCCAAAGGCCTATGCTGGGGTAGAAACAAAATTCCCTAAGCCTTTTCCTGGAATCAGAGAAATCTTGACCTTCCCATTTAAAATGCTCCCTCATGGAATGAAGAGTCTCTGAAAATGAAAAATCCTCAGGAGGAGAAGTCAAGGAGTAGAATCATCTACATCAGAATCAGAATAAGGAGGATACTCCTGCAAGTCTTCAGCCGAAGACTCAGAAGCCTCCGAACAATGCTCAAAACTCTCAAGCTCAGGTTCCACCCTAGGCCTCTTATCAGGGGCGGGCATAGAACCTCTAATCATAGTAATCAAATCTTCTGCCATTTTAAGCATATGCTTCTTAGGCAGAGACCCTGAAGAACTAGGGGAGACCCCCACTGAAGTTAACCCTGGCCTGCCTCTAGAAGAAGCCTTGGAAACAGAAGGAGGGCCTAACCACCTTAGGAAGGGAGGGAGAACAGCTACCTGAGAAGCCCCTTAAGCCTGGCCTACCTCCTGAGAGGACACATCTTGTAACAGTAAAGTCTCTCCCTGAGAATCCAAAGGAACTTCTGGCAGAACCACCGGCTCCACTGAGCCTCTAAAGAACCGACGTCCGGGACAGACGGTTCTTCAACCCTAGGCTTCGCTGCTTTGTCCTTGCGCTTTTTAGCGAAGCGGGCCGGAGCATCCGACGGCATGTTGTAATTACAACGCTTCCCAAAACTAACCTGGCACAATCTAATCCTCTCTTAATAGTGCGTTTGTTAAATCTAGCACAAGAGCGACAGCCAACAACGCCGTGCTCAGGCCCTAAGCAAGGTATACACAAGGTATGATAATCCCTATGAGGTATCTGTTTCCCACAAGAAATACAGTTATTCACTTTTTCTGACATCCGGTTAAATACTGAGGCAAGAAAAAAACAAAATATTCCCCAACGGGGTACTTAGCCAACTTTGATTCGGTCTGAAACTCCGACTTCAGAAAATTTCAGAACGCCAACCTGCACTCGCAATACTGCTTCTGCATCGGACCATGCGGCAAAAAAGACTGAGGATATGACGTCGGTCATGCGCATTTGTACCCTGACGTCCTGATGTCAGACAAATGCGCCTTGACCGACGTCAGCCTTATACTTTGGTATTCGGGCCGACTGGGACAGCGGACTACCCAAGTGTTAGGACTGCAGCAATGTGAGATGAAGAACATCCTTCTTCTACTTGTGTGAACATTCACAGATATTTGAATACACATAGTTTGCTTAACAGAAAGCATTACCAAGCAAAAAAATCCTAATGTTCCTAAATTTAGTTAAATATCTGGAAGCTAAACTCATATTTCTTAATTGTTTCACTGTAATATGCTTTCCTATTCTTTCGTCCTAGTCTTCACTTAATTATAACGGGCACTGTCAGTGTTGTATATACCTTAATTATCAATCTTCTGTTTGAAGCCACTGGAGTTCTAGCCTCAATCGATAGTTCAGTCATTCCTTCTTTTCCTTCCCTTTTCCTGTTCTATATTCTTATTTATACTCTCTGTGTAGGTAAACCTCTCCTTTCTTGTTAATCCAGGCACCTCCTCTGTCTTATTTCATTCCATCGGCACTACTCCTCGTCTAACCTGCTTCCCAGAATCTTGGCTCTTTTTTTAGCTGTTTGCCAATGCTTAGCTGTTGTTTCTTTTCCCGTATCTTCTCTCTTACTACCCCCATAGCCCTATTGGAAATAATACCTTTTGCCTTTTTATTATTGTCATCACTACCTCACAAACATAATATTCTACATCCCTTACTTGTTCTCGGCCTTCTGCTTGCACCCCAGAACTTGTGTAAAATGTGTTTTCTTCCATGGCCACTTGCCACACCATCATCATTTTACATTCCCATCTGCAGTTCTGGTTTTGCATTATGTATGTTAGTCTCTCCTGAATCACCAGACAATACCTTTACAAATCTGGTATCCCCAACTCTCCTTAGCTTATAGAGAACTAAACTTCCCTAATGTACTTTGGGACTTTTATTTCTCCACAAAAATATCTTATTTCTTTATTCACTGATCCCCAAAAAACTCTTATTTGGCCAAAAGAAATAAACTTGATTTGCATATAACACGACTCCAACCACAGTCAATAAATTTGATAAAACCAAAGATCCAACTGTAATCGCCATCAGGAACAGAAACAGGAACAAGAATGTAAAAAAAAGCAATCCAATATTTTATTGAGCAGTATTCTAGCACGTCGGTGTAATCCCCTTTACAGAATCTCATAGATTTGCATATAAAACTGAAGGCACTGGTAACATTTTATAGCCTGCACTTAGTTATCAGACTCCATAAAAATAATTTTCCATTGTCCAAGTTTCCTAATTATCTTAATATTTGTATCAATCCACATCTCTCTTTTGGCTTGGTCTATATCTCTAATTAGTCATATCTGCAGCTACTTCATTTTTTGGTGTTCCCACAGAATTGGATAAGTTTGAAAGAGATAGCTTGCTGGCACATAATTAAAGACAATAGCTTTTGTTTAGTTTTCATTGATTTTATAACCTATCTTCTCACACTTGATGAAAATAGTGAATTATTTGGAGACATCATTCTGTGGATCAAGTAATATATAAAATGAGATTGTACTCCAACAGTGCTATCCTTTCCATCTGCCCACACCAATTATAACCCCATACAGAAGACTACTGTATTTTAATTGCTACCTTAAACCTAATCCTTAGTTCCCCTCTATAGAACTCCTTAGGCCCTCTTGTATGTTATGCGGCTCCAACTTCAGTTTTTCTCGTTTTCATATTTCTCAGCTTAACTACAGGTGCCCCTACCCCCTCTTGCCTCAAGATCTGTGCTAACAGGGTCAACATTACTGAATATTATCAAAGTAAGTTTTGTGATAGTGTTGTTTTTCCAAACTCATGTAGTGTTTCCAAATGATCACTGTCAATCAGTAATTATTAGTATGTCATACTACAGGACTGGACTGGTAGAAAACAGAACATTCTCACAGTATGTTCAAGAGCACTAAACGGTTCAGAAAAAAAACAGCAGCCAGTCAGACTTCTTTGTTACACCCCTTCTGTTTATCAATGACAGTGTTGTTACTTGGCACTGTTTTTCAACAATCTGCAGAAACTGAATTTAAAATACAGAAGGATAAAAAGACCTTACTGCAGTCAATGGCTCCATGTGATCCAGTACATGTTCTATGGGGTCTATGTTTACTCATCGAATGGTGCATTCCTCCAACAGCCATTCATCGTACACATAGCATCGAAAGTCCATTTCACTGAAAGGCCAAATGATTGTACAGTGGATATAAAAAGTTTACACACCCCTGTTAAAATGCCAGGTTTTTGTGATATAAAAAAATGAGACCACAATAAATCATTTCAAAACTTTTCCCACCTTTAACCTGTACAATTCAATTGAAAAACAAACAAATCTGGTAGGGGAAAATATAAAAAATAGAAAATGTACAATAAGTTGGTTGCATAAGTGTGCACACCCTTAAACTAATACTTTGTTGTAGCACCTTTTGATTCAGTTACAGCATTTTTGTTCTGTTCCTCATAAAATCTGTGGTTTTTAGGATTTTTGTGGCAAATCACTGAAGGACTGAATTCACTAAATAATGACATGCATTTGAATTTCAGACTTCATATTCTTCAGAAAATAAATGGTAACACAAACCCTTTTATTCTAGCAATTTTCTAAGTTTATAAGATCATTATTTGAAACTTGCCCCTATTTTTGGGGATGTATGTCCCCATTATTGGCTTTGTCCAGGTTTTTTGTGCTAAGACATTGAGAGCTATGATGAGAAGGGAGAACTAAATTCACTAAATGATAGCCATTTAAGTTTCAGTCTTTCTTTCTTTCAGTAAACAGCTGATTTGGCATAGTGGTATATTGCTCTGATTGTAGTGCACAGGGTCCTACATGCTGGTAACGTAAGATTTTATTATAGCAACTTTCCAAAATTATACAAGCAATGTTTAAAATGTGTCCCTGGTTGTTGGTGTTTTGCTCCCCCCCCCCACACCCAAAAAAAAAATGAAATTGAAAATAAGTGAGAGACGCTTTGCAAGATGCCTATGGCTTACACTACTGTCAATCTGTTTATATATATATATATATATATATATATATATATATATATATATACACATACACACACACACACACACATACACATACATAAATTGTGTGGAGAAGTAGACTTTTACAAAAGAAATGTTCTGAATCAGGCAGTTTTGTCATTATTGGTTCATGCATTTTGTTTCATTACCTACTGGAAAAATGTCCAAACAATAAATTTAAAATGCGCTCTAAGTCTAACAAGTGTGCTGTATTGTACAAGGAATGTAATTTAATAAAGTCAGGAAGGTGTATCAAAGAATACATGTATGTTTCTTGTTTTGTGTGCAAGGGGCCTATGATTTGAAAACAGCCCAAAGGTAATCTTTATCCACCACTGGACAGATGCATTTTCTTTGGATGTGGTGTGGGTTTCAATGCTATTTCAATAAATGTGAGTTTCAAGGGCAGACAGGTTTTAATGCTAAGTCTATTTTCATTGTGAGACGGTATTGCTTTGTTTAGCAGATGTCTATTAGTGTTTGTGCATTGTGCTACAAAACGTAAAAATCAAATCCTAATAACCATTGTAGAAGTAAAGCAGTATGCACACATTAGTGTTTATGGTAAATTGGACAAAATAGCCAGGTAATGGGACACTGGAATTGCTGCAGGGGGATTCTGGTGTCATAGTTTGGTTGTCTGTACTTCAGTTTGCATTTGAAAGTTGATATCCCACAATTCCACTGGAGTGGGTGGGGTTGCACAATTATGTATACAAATTTTATGTTAATCAGTGTACAGATTTGTACCCATTTTTCATGGGCCTTGTCCAGATTTTTGATGTTTCCAAGTTGAGAGGTATGGCACCCTGTATATATGATTCTAGCACAGCTAAGTCTTTGGTAAACTGCATTCATATACATACATTATTTACAGTAATTTAAGCAGTTTCTCTTTCAAGAAAGTACAAATGTCTGTAAAGAATTTGACATTTACTGCTATCCTACTTTGTCCTTTCAAAACTGTACAGAGCAGCTTGGAAAGTATCTGAAGTGCACTCCTAACTTGCTTTGACATTTGTATGATGGATTTTACTTTATTTTTACATTTGTTAATGATATTACTAAGTTCACTAGTCCAAAGACACTTTCAGGAGTGACATGGACCAAAAGGGTAATTTACAATGAACACACAGAAAGAAATCAAACACTAATTATACAGGTTGTGACACAGGAAGAAACACCCATTTCACAGCATTAGAATTAATTACAACACACGTCACAGTATTAGAATTAATAACAGTGGCACAACAACAGGTGCTCATAGTGGCATGGGAAATGTAGTAAGTATTAGTTCTAGGTCCTGACACTAAAGCATCCTGTACTACAGTTACACTGTGAAAGTACAGTTGTGTACACTTACCATAAATGTAAATGTTTGAGTGTCTTCACTGTTGCAGTCATCACATTTGGGTTATCCCTGCTGGAGTAGCCCTCAGCTGGCCTGAATACCAGAGACTTAGTATTTCTGCGTTGGTTGCTGTCGCTTGAAGACTGATGTCAGTTCGTCAGGAGTAGAAAGGAAGGCAGCCAACACCATTACATCAGTTTTTCTTGCCCTAATCGGTCAGGGGCCCCCAAAGTGGGAGGCCAGGCTCTGGTGGCAGGACCCCACCGGTGTAAACAAAATGACAATATGTCCCTTCTAAGGAAAGGAGAACAACAAGGAAGAAAGGTAAGAAAAAGGGGGAAGAAGGGAGGGAAACCAGGACTGCAACAGTGAAGACACTAACATCTACATTTATGGTAAGTGTACACAACTGTACTATACTCTTCGTGTTTCACTGTTGCAGTCATCAGATTTGGGTAGATTCCCAAAGCTGAGAAAATGGTTGGAGGCAGTCAAGGAGGCTAGGAGCTGGCTAGCATGACCTGCAAGACTGTGGAGGCAAAACCTGCCCTAGATTTAGAAAAGAGAAGCAGGTGGTAATGTTTGGTAAAGGAGTGAACAGATGTCTAGATGACAGCCTCCAGGATGTCCCTGGTGGGGACTCCTCTGAGGAATGCTGCAGAGGTGGAGGCTGCTCTGGTGGAGTGGGTCCTGACCCCCTTAGGGGGAGGCTTGCCATGCTGCTTGTAGCAGAAATGGATGCAGTGTGCTATCCATTTGGAAATGGTTTGCTTGGAGATGGCTTTGCCCACTGCCCCTGAAGCAAAGTTAACCAGCAGTTGATCAGATTTTCTGAAGGGTTTAGTCATGTCCAGGTAGTATCTGAACTGTATGTGCACATCTAGAGAGTGCAGAATCCTTTCCCCCTTGTTTTGAGGGTTAGGAAAGAAGGTGGGCAAATGGATGGACTGGTTGAGAGCCACACTAGAAAGCTCTGAAGTATACCCAGTCTGCATGGAAGATGATAAATGATTCCACTTCCATGAGTGCTTGCAGCTCAAAGACTCTTCTGGCTGAAGTGATGGCCAGGAGGAAGGCTGACTTACAGGAGAGAAATGTTAGTTCTGCAGAAGAAGCTGGTTCAAATAGAGGCAGGGTGAGCTTTTCCAAGACAAAGTTAAGGTCACAAGCCAGTGTTGGTGCCCTTCTGGGAGGCCTCAGGTTGTTGCTTGATCAGAGGGTGTTAAAAAGAGGATACTCCGTAGGAAAATGAGCGGAAATAGTAGAGGCATGAATTTTTATAAAGGAGAAATAGAGACCACTGTGTAGTAGGTCAGCTAAGTAATCCAGGATGAGAGGGATGGAAGACTGTGCCGTACTGGCTCCCTTAGCCTGGGATCCAGGTTCATAGGTATGCACTAGGCTAATGGCCCTGGGGCCTTTACAATCCTACCCATAGAAGTGCCCTGACAATGTGCCGCCCGTCTTTAGTTCCCAGTGCCTCTATCAAGTAGAACCACTGGAGTTATCCCTGGGGTGAACTTTCTATTTCCCATCCACTCATCAAGATTTCTCTTGAAGAGGGCTAGTGAGGTGCTCTGCTTGACATGTATGGGAAGTCTATTCCAGAGCATGGGCAGTCTGTGGGTTATGAACCTGTTCTTCAAGCATGTTCTGTTGATTGTAGTAATGAGGTTGAGGTCTCTGGAGTGTGTGGTGCAGACGGATTGGGATTTCTTTAGATATAGCATTTCTAACAGAGCTGGGTCAGACATGGCTTTGTAAGTCATGCAGAGATCACCTCTTAGTAGACGATACGAGACAGAGAATAGTTGGAGTATTTTTGAGTCTGCCCATGTAGGACATGAGTTTAAGGCCTAGGATCCTTTTTGTGAGGTACTTTTGTGGCCTCTCCAGCTGTTGCAGGTGTCTAGTAAGGTACATGCCAAATGGGGCATTATACTCTATGATTGGTCTAATGAGGAAAGAGTAGAGAGAAATGATGACCTCTTTCTTCCTGGATGCAAAACCCTTGGTAATAAGATGTGCCACACAGAAGGACTTTCTGACCACAGTGGCAATGTGGTGGTTGAAAGAGAGGTTGCTGTCAACCTGTGTCCCCAGATCTCTTACAACACCTTCAGTGTTCAGTGGGCTCCCAGATGTGGTAATTAGTGGGAACTGAGTTTTTCTCAAAGGGGATGATGATACATTTTTGACATTAAGCTTAAGGCCATAATTTCGACACCAGTCATTGGTCTGAGTGAGGCCTTTCTGTAGGATGTCTTCATCACTTGGGGAGTTAATAATGGCTCCCAGCTTGCAGTTGCCTGTGAATTTGGTCAGCCATAGTCCTTCCATGTTGGCCTGGACTTCTGAGATCCCAGGACCAATTCCTGTGGGACTCCACTCGTGACTGGTTGGCAGTCTGACTTGGAGTACGCAACTTTCACACTGTGTGTTCTGTGAGCCAGTATGCAACCCACCTAATGATATAGGGGTTGATGCCTAGTTTGGGGAGTTTATTAATAGTTCCTGAGTGAGGAATCGTATCAAAGGCCTTGGCCAGATTGAGGTAAGCTGTATGAACTGCCTTACCTTCATCCACCACTCTGGTGACTGACTCAAAGAGGTCAACCAGTTTGAGCAGGCATGATCTACCTTTCACAAAACCAAATTATGTGGGACCTAGAGTTTGGAGATTTCCTATATCCTTGTTAATTAGGTCCATGATGATGCACTCCATAGTGTTACATATCAGACTCATCAGGCTAATGGGGTGATAATTTCCTGGGTCTGTAGTCACTCCTCCTTTATGGAGAGGGATGACTGTAGCAGTGAGCCATTCGGTAGGGACAAAGCCTGAGGTGAGGCTGTGAGTGAACAGAGCACACAGGTGTGGTGCCAGTTCACTTTGTAGTTCATGTAAAACACAGCCAGGGATAATGGCGGGTCCCATGGAAGCTGTATTCTTGGCCTTAGACAATGCAGCTTTAACCTGTGCTGCAGTAATGCAGGGTGCCTGACATTCTTCTGGTATTGAGATCGGTCCTTTAAGGGGGGAAGAGAGGGGTAAAGTTGGCACCGACTGTGTCGTCCAGTATGCTGGCAATATCTGTTGGCTCAGTATAAGAGGTACCATTGTGCAGTAACTCAGAGCAAATCTGGGTATCGCCATGGAGATTCTTGATATAACTAAAGAAGGCTTTGTGGTTGTTTTTAGCGTCTGCCACAATTCTGCCTTCATAGCCGGCTTTGGAAGTTTTGATGAGGGATCTCAACTTTTTGTTGAGGCTAATAAGGGAATTTCTCCAGTCTTGGGACTTCACCTTTTTCTGCAACAGTTTCTTCCTTCTGTTGTAGACTTTATTAATGGCAGGGGACCACCAGATTGGCTTCCCTTTTTTGGAGGAGAGCATCTTGATTCTGTTGGGTATGGCTAGTTCCATGCATTTATGTACGAGTTTGTACAGTGCATTGGTGTACGATTCGGCAGTCATGCATCTATTTTCTATTGGCATGGGTGCTGTGAAGTTAGCCACCTCCATTTTTAGGAGCCCAAAGACAGCTTTGGAGAAGTTTTTCATGGTGGATACCTTTGTGGGAGTGTGTGGGTGAGATGCGAGGTGCAGAACCTTTTCCATTTATCTGCAAAAGACTTTCTGGTGCTAGGGCATCTCACCGCTCAGATAACACCCAGAACCTGTTTACTGAGGAGGGCAGACTGGTCAGGGGTTAGGTTATAAGCCAAGATGCCAAATTGAGTGTCTGCAATTGGGGGTGCATGAATTCCCCTGTCCTCTGGGTTAGGAGGTTGGGAATCTGAGGAAGATTCCATGGGGGCAGCGGGGGCAGGCTGTGCAGCAAGGGGTACCAGTGCTGTCTGGGACAGCCTGGAGCTATGAGAATGGTCCTTGGTTCTTCCTCCCTTATTTTGATCAGTACCTTGGGAATGAGAGGTAGGGGAGGAAAGGCATAGACCAAGAGGTTTACCCAGGGGAAGGACAGGGCATCTACTTCCCATGCCATGCAGTGATGCTCCCTGGTACAGAATGTGCTGAGCTGATGGTTGGTTTGGGAGGCAAAGAGGTCTACCTCCGGGTTTCCCCATTTCTGAGTTATTAGTAAGAAGGTGTTTCTGTTGAGCAGCCGCTCATGGGGGTCCAAAAGTTTTCTGCTTAATTGGTCTGCCAGGGAGTTGAGTGTGCCTGGCAGGTATTGTGCTACCAGGTGTAGGTGTAGGTGCAGGGAAGAGGCTGTGAACCAAAGGGTCATGGTCAGTCTGCACAGTGGGTAGGAGTGAGTCCCTCCTTGCTTGTTGATGTACCGCATCACTGTGGTGTCTGTTTTGATCAGGATAACCCCTAGAGAGAGAAGGGGTTTGAAAGCTATCAAGGCCTACTGCACAGTCATCATCTCTTTTAGAGTGATATGCAGGGGGAGTTGCTGGGGGTTCCATTGGCCCTGTATGCGTCTGCTGTCCAGGTGTGCACCCCAAGCGCAGTCTGATGTGGCTGTGATGAGGGTCTAGGTGGCGGAGTGTGGGGAGAAGGGTAGTCCTTTGTTGTGGGAGGAGGCTATTGCCCACCAAAGAAATTCCTCCCTCAGTCAAGGAATAATAGGTAAAAGAGTTTCCAGATCTTGAAGAGTGTTGACACCAAAGGCTCTTCGGGTACCACTGAAGTTTCCTCACATGCAGTCTCCCATATGGAATAAGGAGTATGCAAGTTGCCATGAACCCCAGGGCTTGCAGGATTTCCCTTGCAGAAAGCTGGAGCCTGGTGGCCAGTTGAGAGAAGTAAGCTGATAGGAAACTTTGTTTCTCAGGTGTTAGGCATGCCATCTGGGATGCTGTATTCAGACTTGCTCCCAGGAAGATTATCCTTTTGGTGGGTACATGTCTGGATTTCTTTTTATTGATTGTGTACCCTAAGGAGGTTACTAGGTCCTTTACAAAGGCCAAGTCTTTGAGCAGCTTTTCCTGGCTGTCTGCCTGAATAAGGCAGTCGTCTAAGTAGGAATAAATTTGAATATTCCTTTGTCTGCAAAAAGCAATGGCTGGAGCCAGGCATTTTGTGAAAACTCTGGGAACAGTAGATAAGCCAAAGAGAAGTGCTGAGAACTGAAAGTGTAGAGATCCTGCCCTGAAACAAAGATATTTTCTGCAGGACTCCCTGATGAGAATGTGGAGGTAGGCCTCTTTTAGGTCCAGGGTGACTAGCCAAGCATCTTTGGACATGGGTAGCAGCTGCTGGAGGGTGAACATTATGAATTTTGGGATCACCAGGAAGGTGTTTAGAATGGACAGTTCGAGGATGGGGTACCAGGTGCCCTCTTTTCTGGGTACCAGAAAAAGTCTGGAGTAGAAGCCCTGGCCTATCTGCTCTGCAGGAACGTGTTCTACTGCTCCCAAGGAGAGCAGGGTATGAATTTAATTTTGAGCCTCTGCCCACTGATTTGCTGCTAGATCTGGGAACCCTTTGGAGGTTGAAAGTGTTTGGAAGGAAAATTTCTACCCCGAGACACAATGTTCAGAACCCATTGGTCCTTGGTAATGGTGGCCCAGGTGCTTGAGTGAAGGGAGAGTCTTCCTCCTAAGGGTATATGATGGTGGGCAGAGGCGAGGTAGGGAGGGGGTGAGTTATTGTGAGTTTTTGCCATAAGGGGGTGGCTGAGAACTCCCTGGTTTTGAAGTGGAAGCAGTCCACTGCTTAGATCTCTGCAACCCATGGGACTGCTGTCTTGAAGGTCTGTTTCCACGAGGCCTAGGCTAGCCCTGTTTACTAGGTGCAGGAAAGGACCAGTGCTTGGAAGGAAAATGACTGATGAACCTAGGAGGCTATACCTGTAAGAAATCTAACAGTCTGCATAGATTTTGCATTTTCTTTCATCTTTTTTAACACCTCTTCTGCTTTAGTACTAAATAAGTTATCTTTGTGCAAGGGTGCATCCAACAATTATGAATTGACATGGTCTAGCAGGGGTTGATCCTTAAGCCATGCATGTCTTCTAATGACAGATCCAGTGACTGCTGCCCTGCAAGAAGCTTCTAGGGTGTCAAAACCGCAATGCAAAGTGTGTTTAGTTACTTGACCAGCAGAGTGCATTAATTCCTGTAAATCTTTAGATTCTGCCCATGCAGGAAAGGAGGAATTATTTTGTTTAAGGAGTTCCATGGTATGTTGCTGATATTTAAGCATATGGAACTGACAATTGAGTGCCCTGATAGCAAGAGTAGCTGAGGTGTAGACTTTTTTACTCCATCTGTCCAGAGCTCTGGAATCCCTGTTTGAGGTGGTGAGATTCTTAGCTGAAGTATCTTTAATCCCTTTTGGGCCTTGAGTAATGACATCAGGGTCTGCTGTTGGGTTTTTAAAGAGATATTTGTGAGAGTCAGGGACTCTGTAGTACCTGTCTGGCTTTCTGGGAGCAGAAGGGAGGGTGTCTGGAGTCAAGATGGATACAAGGAAGACACCATCTACCACATCTAGGACTGGGGGGGGGGTGGCCAAGGGCCTGTGCTGTGGAAGGTCCAGGAACTCTCTGAGTCTCTTTTTAGACTGTGGGTACTCTTGACTCTCCCATTTGAAATGCTCCCTTAAAGTATGCAGGGTTTCCTCAAAGGAAAAATCCTCTGGGGGAGAGGCTGAAGGAATAGATTCCTCTGCATCAGAATCCTCATATGTAGATAGGGGCTGCATGTCTTCATAGTCAGATGCATCAGATTCATCTGACTCTTGTTCAGACAAAACTTCTGGAGACGGATCTCTTTTTCTTTTTGAGGGAGTGACTTGGCTTCCCCTAATCAGCATGATAAGGTCCTCTGCCATTATAAGCATTTGTGACTGAGGCAAGGGAGCAGGCACCAAAGAATGGCTTGAAGTCAGTTTCTTTGGGGTGGTTCGACCCCTGGGCCTAAGGAACTCAGTTGGTTTAGAAAGAATGGTAGCCATGAAAGGAGGCATCGGATTATGTCTCGACTCGTGTTGCGAAGGACTTCCCCGGAGGCCGGTGCCTGCACAGCGGCTCCGGACCCATCCAAGGTAGAGACGACCACAGGATCCTTAGATGAAGAAGAGTTCTGTGGCATACCGGACTCTGAAAGGGACTCGGTAGAGGCCTGTGAATTAACTGAAGTGGGGATCAGGGGCTGTGACAGAGTCTCACTGAATTCCGGAGGACTGACGACCAGATTGGCGGTAGCATCGTCGGAATATTTAGTCCTGTGTGGCCTGTCTCTGTCTTTATCTTTACGTTTTTTTTGGAAGGTCTGTTGTTGGATGGCTTATGGAAACCATATCAGAATTCGGGGACTGTAAACAGAAATATCCGGTTACAAAAAGGGCCCGACGATGAATAGTTCTGGCATTAAACAAAGCACAGAACTGACGAGGGACGTCGTGGTCTGGGCCTAGACAAGTGACGCAGTAGGAGTGGAAGTCCCGGTGTGGTATTTGCTTTCCACAGGCGAGACAATTATTAACTCTTTCTGACATTGGTTAGTGCAAGAAAAAAGAATCCCCAACGGGGAACTTAGCTTTCGAAGACTTCAACTTCAATCCGGAAATGAAACTCAGATAGTGGCCAACCGGCACTCGTGCAAAACTGCTTCTGCTTCAGGCTCCACGACAAGAAAGACTGATGTAATGGTGTTGGCTGCCTTCCTTTATACCCCTGACGACCTGACATCAGTCTTCAAGCAACAGCAACCGATGCAGAGATACTAAGTCTCTGGTATTCAAGCCAGCCGAGGGCTACCCCAGCAGGGATAAGCCAAATGTGATGACTGCAAAAGTGAAACACGAAGAACATCAATGCATAGATACCCATATCCTTCTACTTGGATTACATTTAATATTGTAACAATGTTTTACTTTAGTATCCCCACTGTATTTTTGGTGCATCATCCATGTGCCTTGTGCTTAGGACATATCTGAAAAAGGTCCATTTGCATCAGTCCATTCACGTGTTTACCAAACAAGTGAATAAATAAAATAAAAATAAAAAATTCTGCTGCAGTCTTGGACACGAAGTTTACTTACAGTGTCACATATGAAGAAACAAACACCAAGGCAACATTTGAGAAAAAGAACCAGGGTGTACAAGTTAAGTGGGTAGACCTGGCAATTATTATCTTTGTCAGCACGGTTTTACATCTGTCAATATCCATGCAGAAGTGATGGCTGCATAACTTTACACAGTACCAAGGGCGCAGCAGCACTAAATGTATGCAGAAAAAAATAAGCCATCCATCTTTGGTAAACAAGAGGACACAGTCCAAAGCAAAATAACCTCTTGTATGGCTAATCTCATGAGAGACTACTCCTAAATGACATAAGCCCATAAAGAAGACCTGGGCTTGGAAGAGATACCCAGCTTACAGCATCTCTTGAAGGTAGTTGAGGTAAATCATATTGCTGCAAAGGATATAAATGCAAGGATAATTTATGGAAAAAGGCTAGTGAAATAGCTACTGTCCTAGCAGACTGAGTCCTCACTGAATCAAGAACCCTTTTGTGCTTCTCACAACAAAATGTAATACAGCTGGTCAACCACCTGGAAATGGTGTGCTGGATGATCTATTCGTCCATCTATGACATAGCAAAGGACTCCCACAAGTGATAATCTTTCCTGAATAATTTAGTTTTGTCCATATACAATCTAAGCTGCCTGCAGATATCTATACAGTGCAGAAAATACTCGCCAACATTAAAGATGACAAGTAAGGTGACTGATTAGTTTCTGTAGTAATCTGCAGTTTCTGTTTCTTCACAAAACCAGTGGCTCTATAAACACCTGCACTAAGGACCTAATTCTGCATCAACAAATAAACTAGACTCACTTGAGGGACAGGTTCTAACTCAATATATTCCTAGTCTATAGAATAAGTTACCAGTTCAGGTCAAAGTACTACTTTAGTTACTGTTAAGGCTATCCTTGATGACTGGATGGGCAGATACAAATCAAGATTGTGATGTACAGCCCTACTCGATTTGGGAGGTGAGCACTATTACATATCTGAAGACTGGCAAGAACTTTTAAATTTTTCTGCTTAAAGGTTTATATGGCTAAGCATTATATGGTCCCTGCGATCGCCTCTGTAGTAGGTTCCTATGTAAAAATGAGTTAGACCTAAGTAACACCCTTTCTTTGTGAAAAAACAGGAAAATAAATTTTTACAGATAGAGTTTAAAATTCCAAGATTCCCCTAATGGAAGAAACCGTCACTTAAGATAATCTTCCAAAGCAAAAATTTCAGATTAGATGAGAAAATAAAATAAATGCTGCAAGGACAGAGTTCCAAGATTTTGACAATGGAAGAAGCAGCCACTATAACATATTTCAAAACAAGAATTTTAAGTCAGATGAGAATGGAAAAAAATATATCCCAAGAGGAACTGAATCCCTTATAAGGAACAGGAGATGGACAGTTCCACACAAAAAGGCTTTACACACTTTTAATGAAGCAACAGCAACGGAATCTCGACCCGAATGGTAGAAAGAAATGGCCATCAAGTGGCTTTTCATGGAGCATTAACTAAAGCCAGAGTCAAAAATTACGAAAAATAACAACCAAGGTACATGACAGGAGCAAAAAAAAGATTAAACACTGTTGTGGGATGCCTGCATTAAAAATAAAACACATCATACATACACACACACACAGACATACACATATATATATATATATATATATATATATATATATATATATATATATATATCTCTATAAATGGGTCCCCTTCACTACACCGACACGAAACACAGCCGACACCCAAAACACAGAGATCAAAAGACCGAAAACACACAATACTGACAACTCACAAAACCGAACACCATAACACCGACACGCAAAACACCGACACACAAAACGTAAATTACACATTACACACAACTATATATGCACTAACCTTAACCCAAACCCTAACCCTAAGGTCAGACACTACCGCACACTTACCCTACCCGCACCCTAACCCTAACTCACTTAACATGCCCCTAAAACTACAATCCGTCACTATCACACACTTGCCTTACCCGCACCCTAGCCCTAAGTCCGACATTACCACACACTCACCTTTCCCGCACCCTAAACCTAAATCCCTCACTATCGCAAACTTACCTGTCTGCTCCCTAACCCTAAATCCCTCACTATCGCTCACTTACTGAGTCGCGCTCACACATTGCCCATGTCGGTGTTTCGGCTGACGGAATTTCACCTTGTCGATCATCTGCATCGTCGGTCTTTTGGTCTCGGTGTTTTGGGTGTCGGCTTTGTGGCGCGTCGGTGTAGTGAAGGGGACCCATATATATATATATATATATATATATATATATAAAACATTATACATTTATATATATATATATATATATATATATATATATATATATATATATACACACACACACACACACACACACACACACACACACACACACACACACACACACACACACACACACACACACATATTATACATTTCTCATAGTACAAAAAAGTAAGTCACATTGTTACAGCACGGACCAAATCCACCTTATTTGTTATGTGTCCACAGCAACAAAAAAACAACACACAGCCACATATGCACACAGACTTAGGGGTGAAAGGGAAGAAAGGAAAGCGTGTGTGCGCTGTGTGCTGGCTGTGCGTTTTTGTGGTTGATGGACTAACTCTTGGGTGCTTTTAAGTTTCACTATCTTCAGTTTGTGACTCTTTGTATTTGCTGTATTGACATTTGCTTAGGTTCCATGTCTTTCTTTTTATTTCTGGAAGGCTTGAGTCTCATGTTTTTTATGGAGGTGGTGCGAAGCAAGTCTGTTTACCAATATATATATATACCATCTTGGTATCACACGGTCTTAAAATACTAAATTTACCCTTTGCTTAGATGCTTTTTGGGGCATTCTGCAGGCACCATTATATTTATGGCCACCAGGCAGGATTTTAAGGCTTTTGCAGCTATTAGAATGGGCCACAACAGACTACCAAAAAATCCACAAGTCAAAGACCTGAACCACAGACCTTGGTGTTGGAGGACATGGTGGTAAATTTTGTCTCTGGGCCTCTGAGCCTTTCTGGAGTCTAATAGAGTTTTGGAAAAGAGTCTTCCCTCCAAGCGTGACTACAAAGCTTCAGTGAGGAGACTCAATGGACCCTCAATGTCACCAGGTTGACTGTAGACATGCTAAAACCTTTCCGCTGGGTATATGGACACATATTTGAGGGGCAGGAATGTCATGGATGGTGTTACCGATACCCACCCAGCCTCTTTTGCCTTTAGATGGTGCTCCAGCACAAGGTTGGGGTGCACAAGGGACCCTTTTGTTGGTCTCTGTGCTTGGTACTCTCAGCTGCAATCCTCCTCACAGCAAAGAAGTAGGCCAGTAGCTTCACCCACCTACATCTTCAGGGGCAAGATTAAACCCAACACTTATGGTAGTGCTTCACAATTAATTCTGCTCCCATGGAGTACAGACAATGCCACTGCAAGTCTTGGCCCATGATCTTGACGGTCACATGAATACTTCAAAGGCTTAACAGTTTTAGTCCTGAACATGAGAAATTTGCCATGATGAACATCACAATCTAGATTTAGACTTTGCAAGCAGCAAGAAATAACCGATGGGCTCAGGGTTTGTGCACTCTGTACTACTGCAGAGCAGGTCATCAATGACATACACCCACAGAAAAAGCAGATCATCAAGGACATACACTCACAGAAAAAGCATGCACACACACTGGCAGGAGTCCCCACTAATTGGTCAAAAAATTATTTAATCCATGGACAGAAAAGACCTGAAGTGCAAACTTCAGTACAAAAGATCCACAACTCAGCAACAAGCATAAAATGTTAAGTATATAGAATAATAAACGGCAATTCTTTCTTGCCATTCCTAATAAGCATATTTTTCCTGGCTAACTTTTACAGCACAGATACTGTCAAATGTTTTAATTCACTTTCCTGTCTTTTACTTTGCACTGGTGACCCCCCCCCCAACTCCTCCACCTCTGGCAAAAGGATGCTCCATATTCAACACAGGAAATAAAATTCACATGCATGCATAACAGGCTGCATACCACAGCAGTTCTAAGCCTAGCTACTGCCTAATATTACCTCTTGCAATTCACAATGACTACTTAATGATTTGTGCAACATCAACCTTTAATATAGATGATGAAATATAAAAGTAACATGTTTGCATAACTGTGCATGCAATCTGTGCAATGCATCCCCTTCTAAGAACATGACAGGATGTTTACTACTGCTCTAAAACTGATAATGAGTGACATGCCACCATGCTTTTGGTAGCAGAATTGAATCTCGACCAGCCAGATAAATTCACTGTTAATTTCTCAACTAAGTAATTTTTGGCATGCAAAATCCAGCAATGTGTAAGAATTTAAATCAGAGATTACTCATCAATAACAGTCAGTAAGGTCAAGTAAAGCTTGGAATTACTTGCGCTCTGTTATGGAATACAGACTTGGGGCAGAGACCAAAAAAAAAAAAAATAACTTGAGCAGCTCAGAAATGGTTAGTTACTATACTGCTGTCCATGGTTCATACTGAAAACATGTTAAATATTTAAGGTTTGGAATCAGAAGGCTGTCAAACAAATGCTGTATGACTATGCTGCATTACTATTCACTCCTGTAGCGTTAACTTTAACAAAAACTTTAGAAGGCGTAAACTGCTCAGATTTTGCTGAAAAATATTTCTATAAGAGAAAGCGCTTGATATATATGCATTTTTTTTGTTTTGGTTTTAAGTGGTTTTACCAAATAAAACAGTTGCTGTTTGCAACCTTCAGCCTTGGATTTGTTTTAAAAAATATTTCTTCCAAGATAGTGATGCAGAAATAAAATAAAGCTGTACTACTCAATATATGGCAAATACTAACTGCACAACTGAAGAAGATCAAATCTTCCTGGATTAGCAAACCCAGCAACTGACTCCCTCACCCTGCCCTCCTCTGAGGAATCTAATATGTAATGCAAAACACAAGGTAGAAGCTTGGTGCCAGAGCAGTGGGTTTAGGCTCTTTTAGATGAGCTGCCATGCCATGTACACACAAATGTATAAACTGTTTAAACATTCAAGGCAATAAAGGCACAGAAACTTTTCCTGGCATCTAGGGCAAGCAAGACTCTGAAGTTTCCATTATTTAATTAAACAATCAAAAAAAGACCTAGAATAAACTACAGGAGTTACTACATAAACAAACATAATATGTAATAATTTCATATGTTAACTAGGTAAAACCTATTGGGCAGATTATTCCTATTTAAAAATATGTATGTAAGCTAATAAAACACCTTTACCAAACTGTCAATTAAGACATAGGCAAACATTCAGAAATGTTTTAATTTTTTGCCATGCAAAGAGTAGACTTATGCCAAGAATGTCTAAAGGATGATTCAGTTGTGCTGCTGTGTAAACACTGTGCAGAAGGAAATATGAAAATGAGATGAAAGCATGCACAGCATACATGGCCATTTCACCAAAATGGGTAAACAAAGTAGTAATAACCAATGCATTACGCGGGGACTTGAACCTTAGCACTGAAATAAATAGGACATACTGGAGGGACAGATTCATAACCCAGTGGCTCCCTTCACTCTGGAATAAAATCCCAGTACAGGTTAGGCAGAGTCCCTCATTGACTCTCTTCAAGAGGAATCTTGATGAGTGGATAGGAGAATGTAGGTTTACCCCGGGTATCACTTCTGTGTCACTGTTAGACAGAGGCACAGTATACTAACCTTGAAAAAGGGCATAGCAAAATTAATTTAAAATGGGTGGTGAAAGCCAAAAACACTCTGGCTAGGCTTATAAATGCCCTAGGGCAGATAGCCTAGTATGAACCTATGAACCTATTAATTATAAATATCTACAGGAGGTACTGAAATCCATCATAATCTCAGCCTGTGCCCCAAAGCAGGGTTATGATGATGGGGAAAAGAATTCCAGCAGCAGCTGTGGACCTCCAAGATAAAAAGTTGGTGTTGACAATGGGAGACCTGAGCACTCATACGAGGACACACAAAACAGGATATGAGAACTGCCTAGGCCCCAGATGGGCTGGGCAAAATGACAGGCCATTCTATACTTCTATCTGGCAAATGGCTTGACAGTGGCCAACATATGGTTCAGCAAGACAGACAACCACAAGATCACATACAAGACTTGTCAAAATGCAACTCAGGTAGACTTCCTCCATGTAATGAATGAAAGAACACTGGTGTAGTATAACATCCAGTGAAACTGTTGCCTCCCAGCATAAGCCACTGTTGGCCACAATCAGCAGCAAGCAGTAGTCACAGAAGACTTTACAAACAGGAACAAAGCTGGAGATACTTGCAGTGACAGCACACGAGTTCAAGACTCTATCTAGTACCTCAGGAAGAAGAGGGAATAAGTAAAAGTCAAAAAGGAATGACAGCATTTCAAAACAGCATGTGTGAAGACTATAGAACAGATATGTGGCAAAGCTAGGTATGGAAATTATTTATTAGCATTTGTTTACCAGGACAGTCCAACTGGGCACAAGGCCCCTTTTCAGCAGAATCCCAGGGAGAACATTCCACAAAGTACGTATCTATTTAAAGTTTACAAACAGTTACAGTAAGATAGAAGAGTTCAAGTCTAATAAAAACATTACAAACAACTCTTAGTTAATAACATAAAAAGTGCAGGTCGCACCAGTAAGTAGGTATTCTTAACAATTAAGCCAAAACAGAAAAGAAATAAAATATACTGAACATATCTTGGGAGCAAAGTACAGCTACTGCAGTATAAAACACCTAACACAATACAAACATGGCTAAAGGCCTTTAATAATCGGCAACAAGAGAGAAGTAAGATATGTCTGAGCAATCAGCAAGAAATAGGTTGAGCACCCACAATACACTGAACATTATTACCATTTTTTTTAGGTATACACTTATATACAACATTTACAGATGAACAAGTTGGCTGCTACACATGTGGTAAGAGGTACAAATGAACGGTTTTAAGGACGTAGTGAACTACTGAGTTATGAGATAGAACAATAGATTAAGTACAGTAGAAGTCACTAAACAGATCCAGACATACTGAGTAGAAAGACAAAGAACATAGTGAAATAAGGTTGAGTAGGTATGTGGAAGAGGAGGTTTAATGGAGTGGGTAAGAGAAAAGGAATGGGAGGTGTGGCTGTAGAGGATTCACAGGAAAATATCAGATAGCCAGAAGAGTGTAAATTAAAGAATATTAATAAGAGTTATTTTATCTAGGTGAATATTTATGGTAGTTGGAAGATGAAGGTTAGTGAGTATTATGGAGCTGAGGTATTACCCTGGAGTATCTCATAAACATGACCATGTTTATATCAGATGTTTACAGATTAAGAGGTTACAGGCTTGTTTCAGGGTGAGTGGGATGGAATTCCAGATTGTGAATACCCTACAGAGTTATCAGATTTTGTGACTAGTAATAGATGTTTGTCTACGGAGCAGAGGGTTCTAATAGTACAGTAGTAATGAGTTGTGTTGCTGACTGCTGGGGCATTTACCGGATTTGTAGATTAGGTTATCTGTAGTGACTATTTGAGAGAAGGTTAAGGCATCTAGCAGTTCAGACCACCATCGCTGTTTTAGAGCCAAGCAGTGATATGTTCTGTATTGGGTATTAGCAGCAAATTTCACAATTTTATTATAGCGTTGTTCAAGAGGGTAGTATTGAGTGGCTTGCAAATTTATAAAAACAGGATCACCGTACAGAAGGGTAGGAGTGCATAAATTGTGGTAATTATCTTCATAATAATAATAAAAGCCGGTGATGGAATACAGAACTCTTGGAAGTTAAAAAAAGAAAGGAGGAATGCTGCAAGAAATTAGACATAGAAAATACATATTAGGCAAAGAATGAATACTGGTTTGCTAACAAAGAGGACAGCAGATGCAGTGGCAAAGAACAAGAACATTTGACAAGCTCTACCATCTTCTAGAAAGTGATGTAGTAGAAGGCACAAATAAACTCCACTGGTTTACAAGGCAAAGACAAAAAGATAAAGAAGATAGTCACCAGACACCATTCATACAAAGAAGTAAGAACAGCACTAAAGAAAATGAAGTCAAGGAATACAGACTCTGGAGAGGTCACAGCAGATATCAAGATATTGGGTGAGGTAAGGGAAAAATGACTCCTGTGGGTACTCACTGTGGTATGGAGAAAAAGGCATATCCCAGATCATTCAAACAAAAAAATAACTTCAGCTTTTACTGTAGCAAGTAAAAACAGTAAAAAAAGTAAAATAAAAAGACTTCTGATTTTTGTAGCATGGGACTGGAACAGAATGCAGGAACTGCACTTTTTGATCATATATTATAACTCTTGATCATATATTATAACTCTTTGCACCCAAGTCGGCTGCCTGCATTACACCACCCTTGCTATGCTTTCTTCCCAGATGACTGAAGAGTAAGCCATTCTAGTGCAGTATACAAGAACAAATTAGGCATTCAAAACTGTGGGAAGTACAGAGATAGCTAACTCCAATCACACTGCATGAAAGTGCTGGAGATGGTGACTGATAAATGTAGAAAGTAAGATGGGAGCTGAGCAGTTTGGATTCATAACAGGATGCACCAAAACCAACAGATACTTTCACTGATATAAATAACGGTGCAGAAGATGGAAACAGATGATTCCTGGACTTAGAGAAATCATATGACAAGGTCCCAATAAAGCTGATTTGGGTAGTTCTGTGATGGTGCACATTCCAGAGACACTGGAATAATTAGTGCAATGTACAAAGTGAACGCTTAAAATAGCGAAGCTGCAGAACATCAAATTCTTTGCTAGGGAAAGAATTTGGTGGGCTGTTTCTGACGCTTCACTATTTTCTCCACTGTGGTGCGAAGATTACGGACCGGGATAAGGTCAGTGTGTGAACGGACCAGGTTAAGGTGAGTGTGGGAATGGGATAGTTAGGGAGCGTGTAAGGTAAGTGTGTGATAGTTAGGGGCTTTAGGGTTAGGGAGCAGATAAGGTGAGTGTGCGATAGTTAGGGACCTTAGGGTTAGAGAGTGGGTAAGGTGAGTATGCGATAGTTACGGACCTTAGGGTTAGGGAACGGGTATGGTGAGTGTGCGATTGTTACGGACTAGGGTTAGGGTTAAGGTAAGTGGATAGATAGTATATGTATGGTTTAGTGTAGGGTTAGAAGTAGGATTTTAAGTGTATATGTGTAGATTACTTTTTATGGTGTGCTTGTGTTGTGTGTGTGTTTCTCGGAACAGCAAATGTTTTCCCTGGGAAAAAAATTTGCTGTTCTGAGCTTTCGATTATATCACATTTCGACATTCCAAGTTCGAGCTTATGGTGTTTGATATTTTGGGGGTCTGATTATGTGATATACACCCAGGTTCCAAGTGGGAAAGGGTGTGCATCAGTGTTCATCTTTGAGCACACTGCAATTCCTATTGGACAAAGACTACATTAACAACTTATATATGCAAACTATGTGGCATTACAAACAGACTTTAAAACAGGAATGTCAACAAAATTCAGCCAAGATTTTTGATGCTATAGGAGTTCCTAGGACCCTTAAACCAGAAAAATATGAATAAGGCATGGTGGTCTTCCACGTTGGGGTAAAAGACCAGGCACGTAGAACACAAAGGGATATTTTGACAGACATGACAGAGCTCTCCATGCATGTCACAAATGCAGGAAAGACCCTAGAATACTTCAATCACCAAAAAATTATGCTGAGGTATAAAGAAACGATGACTGGCTTTAACAATTGACTAAATACCTCAGTTACTCTTAAGGAGGTCCAATATGTATCATTATCGGATAAAATATTTCGACAATCATTTTTGCTTCATCAAGAATAGTTTGAACCTTTCATTACAAAGTTTTGACATACTGGTGAAAGTTTCTGCAGCTCCCATTGTACCTTTTTATGCACGGTTCACCTGATGAACCTTCAGATTTAACTTCCAAATTGAATCAGCCACAGGACCTTATTAAAATAGCTCTACTTAATGCCAAAATTCTAAATAAACTGCTGAACCTTGAGGCCCTCCTGTTTCTGGATCACATCCGTGTATGTGTTATTACAGAAACCTGGATTAAGTACCCAGAGAGCATTCCCGCAATACAGTACCTGGGTTTTATGCTTACCACTAATTTAGACCTAAGTAAAACTGTGGTGGTGTATCCATATTTGTTAGAGATTATACTACCAAGAGACATAGTTAGATACTTACAGACTCTCCCTGAGATTATAAAGATCAAATGACTCTAAATAAGATCAGCTATCAGTTTACAGCATACAATAGAACCTTCTCTGTGTATCCAGAAAATCACAGAACATTCCTAAATATTCTGGATGAACTCCCTATAAGTAGAAATGCTGTTACCCTAGGTGACTTTAACTACCTATTGACTGATTGGGGGATCTACATCACTAATGCAGGACATAAACAAAAAAATGTACATTTTATAAACAAAAAAACTCCCTGGACCAGATTGTTAAAGGACCTACTAGAGAACAGTATGTACCAGACCTATTCTTAACAAACTTAGCATCTATATAGGTTCATAGGTAGGTACTGGGCTATTGGCCCTGGGGCCTATACAAATCCAGCCAAAAAGGTACCCTGGCTTTTGCCACCCAAGAAAATTATTTTCCTGTGCCACTGTCGAGCAGAGCCACAGAGTTGATCCCCGGGGCGAATTTCCTATTTCCCATCCAGTCATCAAGATTTTTCTTGAAGAGTGCTAATGAGGAGCTTTGTTTGATATTTAGCATCCTATAAGGTAGCTCCTTCACTTGTCAAGTCAGACCATAAACCAATAATGTTTTCCATCAGAATCTTCAAACCTTCAGAAATAAATATCACAGAATTCAAGGGCTTCAAATGTACAAAGCTCCTACAATTCTATGATTCAGACTATATCTAAATATAAGTATATTGGAATAGATTTATGATTATTCACTGAAAGTCTATTATTTGATGGACAAATGAATGAGAAAAAAAATTGCTGAAAGCCATTTTCAGCAAAAATGTTTAAAAACTTTTTTCTACAGGGGGACAAGCCACACGTGTGTGTGTGTGTGTGTGTGTGTGTGTGTGTGTGTGTGTGTGTACACACACACACACACACACACACACACACACACACACACACACACACACACACACACACACACGTATCTGGGACAAACTTCCTCTCCAAGTTAAGCAGTGTGAGACACTGTCTGCTTTTAAAAAAAGAGCTGGACAACTGAATGGGAGCTCATCAGTTCACGCACTGTTATAATTAGCCCGGGCCACCTTGAAAAGGGAGGCAAGGCCTAAAATATCAGCAAGGTAGAAATGGCCAAACTGCTAACTCATCTTGTAACTCATATGATACTATGAAAGGGGACTGAAGTGCAAAACCGACAGCACATGGAATGAAATGGAGTACAGACAAGAGAGGTAGAATGGTAGCAAACTGGAGAAATAAGAAGAAGCTGAAAACTGATATAGAGAGGCAGACAGTAGAAAAAGTCAATGGCTTCCAAGTATCTAGGACAGGTAATTGATGAAAAGGGAAGTCTGAATGAGGAGGTCAAACTCAGAATAGGAGATACTGCAGCCAACCGGCACAGAGCGCCACGGACAGTGTGTCCCAGAAAAATGCTAAAGATGATGAAAAGTAAGGTGTACTAAACAGTGGGGTGACTACTGCTTCTATATAGCAAAGAAACCTGGAGAGTGAAGGCAAAGCAACTGAAGAAGACTGAAGTGATGAAGATGAAACGCCTGAGATGAATTTAAACACTTAGATGAAGAAATGAGGACATTGGAACAGAAGTCAAAGTAGCCCCAAGTGTAGAGAAGCTCAAGAATAACAAATTAAGGTGGTTCACTAATATGTGCAGGAAAGCAGAAGATGATGTGGTGAAGAAGATTTAGGAGAAGTGGGAAAATGGCCAGAGGAAATGAGGACGTCCAGTTAAGAGACTGACAGATTGCATGAGAGGGGGATCTGGAACAGTCAAGCGTAACTGTTGAAGAATGTAAAAGAGCGGCAGTGACTCGGCAGGGGTCGCACCAGATGATGCAACACCCCGGTCTCATACAGAAAAAAAACGGGAAAAAGAGAGGTTGAGAATGATGATAATGATACTGAATAACACATCGCACTGGATAATACCAGATATGAGCATGCACTTTACATGTCTTGCCACAAAATCATGAAATCCTCTACATAGCTTAACACAGGAAACTGAATTCATATTGAGTAATAAGCATATCTAGTCAGTCCAGCATCCAAACATCTGTTTATCTGAGCATTTTAAGGCTGTAAAAAATACTGTAGGACTGTATGGATACCCTATGACACAGGTTAGCCGCCACTGCATGAATGGTAAGTACCCACACAGTATTTTAATGGGAAGTAGGCAGAAGGAAGGGGAAAAGGTAGAGCCTGGCAAAAACATGAAAGGGCCATTGTAGGGGGGGGAAGTGGGATCTCAGCAGGTGAAACAGGAAGGCTATCAGACATTTCATGGAAGGACGGTGAAAGTGAACCTCTGGCAAAATTAATTTGATCATCCAATGTCAGAGCAATAGGTGCTGGGGGGGGGGGGTAACACCTGTTAAGTGAGGATAAGGGTAGATGCCTGAATCACAGAAACAGTCACCTAAAACAAGCAGACAGGCTGGCGCCTGGTACACCCACACCTACAGAGCTCGTACAACAGAAACTGCCATCTGATGAGCAGGTACTGCCGCGCATGCCTCTCAATAGTACAGATTTTCACAGAATGCCCAGATTTTTGCCTTATAGTTTTGGTCTATTCCTCATAAAATCTGAAGCTTTCTAGCAAATCACTGGGATGATCTGAGGATTGAAGTCACTAAATAATGACATACATTTGAGTTTCAGACTTCAAATCCTTCAGAAAATGTATGTTAAAGCAAGCCCTCTTACTTTAGCAACTTTCTAAGTTTATAAGAGCAATATTTAAAATATTTTCTTATTTTGGGCTCTTCTCTCCCCATTTTGTCAGGCTTTGTCCAGATTTCTTGCACTAGTAGGTTGAAAGGTATGGCTACATTGGAGAAGTGATCTCTAAAGTCCTGAGACTAGAGAATTGATTTATGGTTGGTTGAAAGGATCTTGCATTACAATCTCTCAATGGCTGCAGCTAGGAAACTGTAAACAGTTTGAAGAAGCAAGAAGACATTCTCGGTGACTAAGGAACAGCAGTGCCTAACACAGAAAAATGTGGGTTCTACGTTGATCGGAGAAGCCTCGCCACAGCGATGGTGAGGTCACCAAAATTAGGTCATGGAGCATAGCATATACCTATACATTATGGTCCATCGGTTTCTTAAGTTAAACTTACTAACTGGAACTGTTGGAAAAACTATCTATCTATGTCATAACAGAAACTTTAAAAGATTTTAGTACTTTTTTGCCCTTCCATCTTTGTTTATGAGGTTTCAGCCTTTTAAATGACAAAAAGAGATGGACCCTCATCAAAGTCTGGGTTGAAGAAACAACTTTCTGGACGGATAAGAGTGTTGACTCTGTTGCTCCAGTAGCAGCACATTTTGTGATAATAAACACTTCTGTAAAACTTTCCAGCACAAAGTGCTTCTCGAGGCATGCTCTGATAAAAGTTAGGAAAGGATTTGGGCCTAACAATAATTTTGAAAGAAAAGAACATTTGGAAAACTATCCTAAAAATGACATAAATGCTTTGAGTTCCAACAGTGGTACCTCTAAATAAGATAGGAAATTGGACATTCCTCACTGAGGTTGGGAGGGTGGCCTAATGGTTAAGGTGATTGCCTTACAAACACAAGATACAGGGTTTGAATCTCACAGGGGATAACTGGCTAGGCTTAAAATGGCTCGCAAGAGCAGTTAGCCTAGTACTAAGCTATGAACGTATAAACCTATAAACCTATACAGTCTTTCCTGAAAATAGTTAAAAATTTGCTAGCAGACTACCTGGAGTTATTTAATCCACCTGAAAAACTTCTGCAATACAAAAGAAATGGAGACTTGGTGGAGAAGTGTATTATTAAATGAAAGTGATGTAAAAGGCTTTGAAAAGTTTTATGGACCACCCAATATTAACACCTGTGCACCAAGCATTATTAAATTCCTGCTGACTGAGCTCCTATGCAACATGGAAATAATTAAGACAGCAATTCAAGCCAGCAAGCAACTTTCTGTGACAAATTAATCAAACAGCTGCAGAAATAGTGGCAGCCAATTCCAAACTCTACTGTCTCATTCTAAAGAGTTTAATTACATATTACACAATGAAACAATAACAGTTTAATTCAGGCAGCAACAAGAAACACAGAGCTCACAGATTTCAACAGAAGGGACTGTGACCATGTTGGACAGTTGCCAGGCTCTACATATGAAGGCAGAGTTTTTCCCATAATACATTCACTGACATTTTATTTCTAGCTTATACACATGCTATTGGCAACATCTGACTACTTATTTTTTGTATTTTGTTCACTGGGTAGGGGACACAATGAAAAGTTCTTTCAAACAGCGAGTCAGAGAACGCTGTCTCCACACAAAACAATGCTCATATAATGGATTAGCAATAAGGAAATGAACCTGGTGTTAAAGCCATGGCCTCAAGCTCAATGCCAAAAAGTGTATTGTCATAACAAAACAGAAATACAGAATGATTACATGTCAAAGAATTCCAGTAAATTGATCTACTGAGTCCACCCACTACTTCCATATCCAGCACTCATTAAATACCAAACACCCTCCATCCTAAAAGTAACCAATGCTTAGCAGCTTAATGGTACTTCTGACTAGGTCTGTGCCCCTGAAGGTATCCTTGGAAAAATCTGTCTAAACATTCAGAAAAGGAGGCCAGAAATCTTTTAAGATGTGCTAAACAGAACAGCAATTAAAGCCTTTTGCACTCAGACTACACAGTAGTCTATATAGATTCATACGTAGGTACTAGGCTATCGGCCCTAGGAACTATACAAGCCTAGCCAAAAAGGTACCCTGGCTTTCGCCACTCAAGAAAATTATTTTCTTGTGCCCCTGTCGAGCAGAGCCACAGAGGTGATCCCCGGGGTGAATTTCCTGTTTCCCATCCAATCATCAAGATTTTTTTTTTGAAGAGTGTTAATGAAGAGCTTTGTTCGATACAGAAAGGTAGTTTGTAACACAGTATGGGAAGTCTCTGGGACAGGAATCTATCCCTCCAGCATGTCCTGTTTATTGTGGTGACAAAGCTTAGGTCTCTAGAGTGTATAGCTCAGAGGGATTGGGATTTCTTTAAGTGGAGCATGTCCAACAGCTCTGGGTTTGACATAGCTTTGTATGTTAGGCAGAGATTGTTTCTGAGTAGCTGATATGTGACGGAGTAAAGTTGGAGGAGTTTTCTGAGACAGTCTGCGTAGGGCATCTCTGAGGCCAGTAATCCTCTTTGTGAGGTATTTCTGCAGCCTTTCCAGCTGTTGTAGAGGTCTTGTGAGGTACATACCAAAAGGGGCATTCTACTCTATAATGGGTCTAATGAGTGACGAGTAGAGGGGAACACTGACCTCTTTTTTCTGGATGAGAAACCTTTTGTGATGAGGTGTGCCACGTAGAGGGATTTCCTGACTACTGTGGCTATGTGATTATCAAAGGAGAGACTGCTGTCCACCTGTGTCCCAAGGTCACTTCTCACAATTTCAGTGTTAAGTAGACTACCACCTATGTGGTAGCTCATGGGTACAGAGTTTTTACCAAAGGGGATGACAATACACTTTTTGGCATTGAGCTTGAGGCCATGGCTTTAACACCAGGCATCTGTCTCAGTGAGGCCCTTTTGTAGGATGTCCACATCGTTAGGAGTTTTAATTATGGCTCCTAGTTTGCAGTCATCTGCGAACTTTGATAGCCAAAGACCTTCTGTGTTAGTCAGTACTTCAGAAAAGTAGATACCAAACAGGAGTGGACCCAGGACTGAACCCTGTGGTACTTCACTTGTCACTGGTCTGAAGTTGGATTTGGAGTCTATTACTTTCACAGTGTGGGTTCTCTCAGTGAGCTAGTTGGCAACCCATCTTGTGACATAGGGATTTATACCTAATTTAGTGAGTTTATCTATAATTCCAGAGTGGGGGATGGTGTCAAAAGCCTTGGCGAGATATAGATAGGCTGTGTGAACCACCTTACCCTCGTCTACGGCTTTGGTGACTGCTTCAAAGAAGTCAATCAGGTTTAGGAGACATGATCTGCCTTTTACAAACCCGAACTGGGTGGGGTCCAGAGTTTGGAGATTACCAATGTCTTTATTGACAAGTTCCATGATGATACGTTCCATGGCCTTGCAGACCAGGCTTGTTAAGACTAATGGGGCAGTAGTTCTCGGGGTCCGTGGTGACTCCCCCTTTGTGGAGTGGGATAACCGTCGCTGTGCACCATTCAGTGGGCACAAAGCCTGAGGTGAGGCTATGACTGAACATGGTGCTTAGGTGGGGTGCCAGTTCATTTGGGAGTTCATGTAGAACGCAGCCTGGGATGTTGTCAGGTCCCAGGGATGCTGTGTTCTTGGCTTTGAAGAGTGTGGTTTTTATTTGTGCAGCCATGATTACAGAAACTTAGCATTCTTCTGGTATAGAGACGGGCCCTTTAGGGGGATGGGGTTAAAGTTAGAACTGAACCTATCTGCCAGGATGTTGGCAATATCAGTTGGTTCTGTATATTTAGTGCCATTGTGCTGTAACTCAGAGCAGATCTGAGTGCTGCCATTGAGATTCTTGACATAGCTATAGAATGCTTTGTGGTTGTCTTTAGAATCAGTGGCGATTTTGTTTTCATAACTAGCTTTGCAGGATTTTATGAGGGATCTCAGCTTCTTACTGAGGCTGACCAGGGAGTTCTTCCAGTCATGAGATTTTACTCTTTTTTGCAACAGTTTCTTTCTTCTGCTGTAGAGTTTGTTTATGGCAGGGGACCACCAGACTGGCTTCCTTTTTTTGGAGGATAGCTTCTTGGTTCTGTTAGGGATAGCATGATCCATGCACTCGTGTAGGTGCTTATAAAGTGCATTTGTGTAGGATTCAGCAGTCATATCTGTACTGTTCATATGCATGGGTGTTGTGAAGTTTGCCACTTCTGTCTTAAGAAGCGTGAAGTTGGCTTTGGAGACATTTTTTACGGTGGTTTCCCTAATGGGGGGTGGGGGCGGCATGTGGATGTCTAGGCTGATTAGCTTGTGGTCAGATCTGACCAATGAGGAATTGATCCCCATGTTGGTAATGACCAGGTCTAGGATACTGCTGCCCCTGGTGGGGTTGTGGATAAGTTGATCCAAGGCATTGGAGTTTATGAATTCCAGAAAACTTTAAGCAAAACAGTTGGTACATGAGTAGTTTTCCCAGTTAATGGTGGGGTAGTTGAAATCACCCATTATTAGGGTGTTTCGTTGTACTCAATATTTTACAGTGTATCAAGAAATGAGGAGTGGGAATCCTGGGGCATGGTGGGGGATGTGTAGCAAGTTACAAATTGGATTGCGGTCTTGCCCAGAGTTAGTTGCACTTGGATAATCTCGGATGCATTATGCTGAGCAACTAGCCTGGAGGTGTGGATATCCTTAATGAATATGGACACGCCTCCATCTTTAGTGTTTCGGTCCAGATTAGGTGGACGAAAGGTATGGTATACATTATAGCCTGGTAATGCAGGGATGCTCTCTGGAGCTTTGAACCAGGTCTCTGTCACTGCAGAGATGTCGATGTGCTCCATTTTAAGGAGTGCCTCAAGTGAATGCATTTTGAGGTTTAGACTTCTAGCATCAAGTAGTATTACCCACAGATTTTGCTTGCTTGTACCTGTTATGGTGGTGAATTTGTCATTTGAACCTTGCCTTAAAAAGGCACTATAGGGGTGGCAAGTGCCTTGGCCAGTTTCTGGAATCCCAAGGGCGACAGGTGCATGCCATCTCTGGCAAAGCATCGTGGTCTGTCGATCATGTCATCCCAGTCAGACAGATACTGGATCCCCTTAGAATGACACCAGAAGCTTAGCCAATTGCTGAAGTGAATGATTTTATGTCATCATATGTGGTTCACATGTTCACAGCAAACTGAAAATATATTAGCCTTTCCTTCTCACTCTATTTAACAAATCTATCCCATGCCATTTAGTAAGATACAGTGGCAGACGAGCACTTTTGCCCAAAAAAATGTGTATTAATTCTGTGACACAATAATAGAAATATGTATCTTGGCCATTTCAGTTTCCCTTATGTACAACATAGCTATTCAAACTAGTTTCCATTTTCACTAAAGTGGTTTTACTGTGTGATGTATGTACTCATTCATGCACTCTTTTTTTTTACTCCAGCTGTTAAGATTTTCCTCACTTAACCTCCGAGAGGCTTAAAAACATGGGGATGGATAGTACTTATTTTCATTTTCACGGTGATGTCTGTGCAGTCCTGAACGGTATTCTTTTCTTCTTCCAAATCAGAAGACAGACAGTACCAATGATCTCAGCCTCTGCTCATCAGTACTAAAAATAACAGAACAGGCACTGCAGATGTGTTCGGATTTTTCCATCAGTTGCATTGTTTTTTTTTTCATGTGTGTTTCTTGTAGGGATTATTAAAAACATTTTATTCAATTCCCAGGCTGGTTACTGACGAAAAAATCTGGACACCTCTGCAGTGTCAGTTCTCTTATTCTTTTCTTCTGTTTTTTTTTTGTTAAGAAACATTTTATAATAAGCAGAGCTAGAATCCAGCTGTCGGAGTTAATTTGGCCAGATTTAACTCTTCTTGGAGATTTGTTCTGATTTTTTTTTTTTTAACAGAAAGTTCTCTATGCAATTGTTTTTATTTATTTATTTTACATTTGTTGACCGGGCTAGTCTAGCTGGATATATGTCCATTTTCAGTAGAAGCCCGGGGAGAAAAGCTCCAGTAAAGAGAGGTATACAATACAATATTAAGTGGAGAGGTATTATAAACAGAGCAAAAGGAGAACAGCATAATCAGAGCATTAACTAAAAGTAAACGTAGGGAGTTGTGCAGAATAACAATTTTTTTTTTTTTTTTAGTATGTAACAGATAAGCTATTTCTCAGTGGATCCTACAATAGGGCAATCATATCATAGGTATAAGGAACATAAGCAGATAGAGAGGAGGACACCGAGTTAGTCAGGTTTATTGCAGGAGCAAAGCCAGTTGTCTTTTAAGAAGTGGGAGAGAAGACAGTGCTAGGATATCAGAGGGAAGTTTGTTCCACTTCTTTCCAACAGAGTTGGAAAAGAGAGAGTCGCCTGAAGAGTTATTGGGTTTGGTAATTTTTATAAGTAATTTATTAGAAGTACGTAGTTGTTTCAAATTATTATATGGTGAGATGAGGTTGGAGAGTATAGGTGTTTTAGTTGTATGATGTAGGATCTTATGAGTTATTAAGAATTGTTGAAGTAGAAGTTGGTTAGGGAGTTCTAGCCAGCCTAGTTGTTTTAGGTTCAGGCAGTGGTGAGTTCTAAATGGGGAACCTGTAGCAAATCTAGCAATGTTGTGGTAGGATAAAAATAATAGTTTTATTTTAAAGGGTTGGATTAACGCATGAAGTTTGTTCAACACAAGATGAAAGACATCCTAAACCACTGTACAGTTATCCCTACTTTTTCTTTTTCATTAACCAGTTTCTTTTTTACTACAGTACAATTACATGGCACCTGACAGAAAATGCTACACACAACTCAAAAGCAGGATAGGCAAATAAGCAGAAACATTAACCAAAACAGACTACAAGTGAAAAAATGAAACGGGTAAAGCACCTCACTTGCCATTTGGTCTTTCTGCAGAAAAAAATGACCCAAGACTGATACACAAGTTATATGCAAATTTACTGCTTGGTTATACTTATTTCTGTGGAATTAAATATCTTTAGACAAGACTCAGTTTTAAAGCCCTGTCAGAATGCACAAATTTTACTTGCCAAGGAGAGGTTAACTTACAATGTACAGCAAATAATGTATGTCCGTACTTACTTACAGAAGCCTCAGAACAGATACTAATATTATCAACAGAAATTGTGGCAATACAATATTTAGAATATTGTAGGGCACGCAACACTGATTACACTCCAAAATGAGATAAAAGATAAACCTGTAAAGGTCTTCGGTTGTGCGAGACCTGACCATAACAGCAGCTTTAGAGGTAAGTAACAATTATTACACAACACCCAAGTACTATTATAGTCTGGTCTCACACAAGGGACATTCCTTCTTTCTCTCAGCTGTCCTTGAATAGCTTGAAATATATTTTTGTTATGTCAGTCTGTAAGTAACTTACAGAAGTAAATTACAGCAATATTTAAAAACTCTTTCTGACTTTCCTCCAATTATGTTTACATGCTGTCTGTACAACAACACTCAAGTTTACTGGCTTTCAACGCTGATAAAACACTGCGGTGGTGGTGCTGCGGTAGTGTTGTCGCCTCATAGCAAGACGTTGTCCCGTTCGATTCTCAGCTAGAGCGTCTTCTGTGTGGAGGCATACGTGAATGGGGCGTGCCTTCGTTGAAGGTTGTGCGTCAGGGCTGGTAACCCGGTACATAAAAATCCACTACCAATCATTAGCAGACCAGAGTTCCGCTGTGGCAACCCCTAACCGGGAAAAGCCGAAAGACACAAACAAACGCTGATATAACACTGTACTGGTTTCTTCTGTAACTGATAGTACCATGGAGTAGATAAAGCTCTATGCACCACAAACAGTTATGACTGTGTCTCACTGATTCTAACCAATTGTTCTGTGTTCCTAACATGGATGCCATGATTCACCTCTCAAGCTTCACTCTTCAATGGGAATTTCTTGGAATCCATGTCTCAAAAACGTAACAATATGGTTGCAAACAGAGACCCGATCATAAACCTCATCATTATTCACTAACAATTAACAATAATCTATCAATATTAGGACAGAGCTGTTACAGCTAACATTCCATGTTTATAGGCTCCTAAAAGAAGTTAAAGGACAAGTCTATGCAAGAGGATATAGAAGATGTGAGATTATGCAGATTAATCTGAGCAGAGGTGTGTGGGGATAAGGAATCTTCTTGGAAGAAATCACATCACTTGTATATAATTTTCAACACAAGGCATACAATGGTGTGAGATTACGGACTGCTTGTTAAGGAATACTATAGGGAAAGGTTTGCTAGGTTTACTACCTTTGTTATGTGGATGTCACTACCCCTGTCTCAAGACATTACAAATCACACAGGCCGTATTTGACTGGTAATGGTCTTCTGGGAGTAGGAGGAGCACAATCAAGTTCGGGAGAACCAGCACAGGCCAAGGATGGATGGTGAGTTATCAAGGTACGGCACGGGATAATTTGGCAATATAGGACTTTTAAGTAAAGCTGCTACTATGAGCTCATATGAACAGCAGAAAAATTAACATAAAGAAAGACAGGCATTAAGAAGCCAATAACTTTTATGATACATGATATTAGAACCAAAGACTGATACATCAGTTCTCTTCAAATGCTTAATAAAAAAGCATTTTAGGCACATCTTATTAAAGACCAGTTTTGATATAGCCTGCATCTAAGAAACACAAATGGCCACTGGCATAGAAAATACCAGAAGAAATGGGCAAGTCACATTTTGCAGTTGGAAACAGTGACAATTCAAGGGGGTAAGATCATTGTCATAAAATCATTTCAGGCACAAGTCTCACCTACTGCTAGAGATATTGATGGTAGATTTGTGGTGACTGAGGGCAGATTCCAACATTCCTAATAGCATCAATATATGTTTTGTGGGATAAAGCATTTTTTTTTTATTTAACATCTCTATCACATTTTGCAGAGATGCAGAACCCACAGACAAGTATTGCCTGGTAACTGGGGTGGTAAGGCAGCAGGTTTAGACCAGGACGGGGTGCTACAATGGGAATTTGTGAACACATACAATATAGCCAGTCTACACAGACTTAACATTCTAAAAACAAGGAATTCACCATCTTCTTTGGGGTATACAAAAATGGTCCAGGATCGATTTGTTTCTTAATATTTAGCATTCTAACACCAACAACACAGAAAATATGGATGCAATCACAAAACCATTCAAATCATTCCATGACGGGTATCTTCTTTCTAGGAAAGGAGAATAAATGGACATTCAAGTGGCAACTAAATTTATCACTGCTACTTGACAGAATGACCAATGGCAGGATGGAGCAGCATATGTCCCAATTTTGGTTGAAAAGGGATAGAGGTAGAAAATATTCTTTCCTAAACACATGTATAAGAGTTCATTAGTACAAGATAGAAAAATGGAAAAGAGACCAGAGATGATATACTTAGAAGTAAAGGTCAACGGGTCTATATTACAAAACTGAAAAATCATAACCGCGAACGCTTGAACATTGAAAAATCCAGAAACTTGAACTTACTATTGTGGGGGGCTGTGCCCCCCACACCCCCCACTAAATATATATTCCAACTCCGAGATTGCACTACAGTTAGGAAAGGGCAAATAATCCAATCTTCACTGTACTGAGATCTGACACAAAGCACTTCGAGGTCTGGTCTTTTCGACGTTCTCAGTGTTCGCGGTTATTATTTTTCAGTCTTCTGATATAGACTCAAGGTCAATAGCCTACAATGGGAAATACAGGTAGATCAGAACTTCATTAAGAGGAATTAACTAAGACAAATCAGGGTCAGGCTTCTAGATATCCACTTGGCTGACAGCACTCTAAGAGTAACAGATGTTGACTAAATCTGTGGACTGAGGTAAAAAAAACCTTCCAAACTGTTGGCACACATCTTAAAACAAGACTAGCTGAGAAATGCTTTTCTTCTTATAAAAGCAGGAGAGGGAAAGTACTGCAACACTAATCAGATTATGGCCCAGTCTGTAGATTCAAACTCAAATATTTCACAAAGCAACATTTGCAGTTATTTAAAAAAATTATGGAGAGGGTGAAACTATTGGATGCTGATAAACAAAGGTTATATTAGATTACTGGTCTTAAGGAAACTGAACTAGACCCAGAGGGACTCATACAGGAGAAAACACCCAGACAAAATGGGTTCATGCTAGGCCAGCATTCTACAAAATCATTACGCTTCAACTGTCTCATTCTAGGAATCATAGTTAACCACAGCTGGACTGAAATAAATCATGATCCCCATCAGAATGAGTCATCCACTGGTTTTATAAAAAACTGTTAAAAATCCACCATCCACTACAAATTATTGACCAAATTAACTAATACATGTAGAGTTCAAAATTTTAACAAACATTATGTTATACAGGTTTAAATCACATGCTGCTTTGCTAATTTCTAACTTCAGAGCTGGTTTTATGGCTAACCATCAGACGCAGGACAATTGTTTGCTACAGATTATAATAGGGGCACATGCAAGAAGGAAATCGTTCCAAGCATCTAAGGCTTTTAACAGTGTCCGCATCACTTTTACTTTAAAGTACCTCAGGTTCTTTAACTTCCTTGACTCATACAACCAAACACACACATCCATGAGACTGTGTCTACTAGACTTAAGATCAAAGGCAGATTCTTACACTGGCTTAAAATGAGGGCAAGAACCAGAAAGGGGTGTCCTTCTGTCCCCATGCTGCTATGCTGCTTTATTACTGGAATATTTATCTACTCAACATAGCAGCATCTAATCAGGGGGATCAAATCTGTATAATTAGAAATCAGGATAACAGTCTAGGTGGATTATACAAAAATTACTGTTTTCCAGAAGAGACTTGGATTGGCAGTTCCATTACTTTCAGGATTAAGAAAAGAAAGACTCAGCCTGGCATCTAAAACTTCCTGAGGTTGCCAAGGCTCCTCCCAAACTTTCCAAACTAGGACTTTTTATCCTGTATGCCATACCATGTACTAACTAAATACATCATAAAGAACAAAGAGTAACAACTATAAAAATCTTTCTGGGACTGTTATGGAAACGGAACATTACGGTAAGTACATAACTTTTACATGCGACACTGAATGTCCAATTTTCATCACCTTCAGACAGAGTCCCAAGCTTTTTTTCCATTGTATTTATTTATTTATTTATTTTTGCTCTCTTCCTCTAGACCCTGTCCAATGGCTCCGTTTCTGACATAAAATGACCCATTTGTTCTATGAGTAAAACAGAGAGGCATTCCAGAGCTAGGTGAAAACTCTGTGGCCAATTATCTGAAGGAGCTGGATCTTAAACAACAGGGTATAGTAAAAAGATTCCTCAAGGTTTACAGGATGCCCCAAGCTCTATCGTATTAAATGACTTGCTCAAGGTCAAAAAGTAGGCAAATGAGGGCTGAGTGAATCAAACCCTTCATCACATTAACTACAGCTCACATCTTTAACCTTCTATGCCCACTGCCCAACTTCAAAAAAGTTTCACAATTAGCATCATCAAGGAAGATGGAAATGATAGCTAAATGAACTCTTATCACCTGTTAAACTAAGGCCTCTGACAAGGATGCTAGGCACAGACAAATAGATCTAAGCCCCCTGCAGTAGCCTACAAGGAATGACTCCACATTTATACATGTAACACATTTTGCAGGTAAAATGGGTCCCTGGTCATCACTGGAAATGCAGAAATCATGCAATCAATTGAAGAGACTGAAGGTCTAGGTGAGGCTTGCCATTATCAGTGAGACCAAAGGCTGCTGGAAGAACTCACCCATATGGAGAGCTTACTCAAGAATACGAGGCCAAATTAGCCAAAAAAAAACACTTGTCAGGGCCAGAACAGAGTTATCAGAATGATCTTGACTTTGGAAAATCTGTCCTCCAGAAATTTGGGAGTGAATTGAAATGAAAGAAAAGATAAAAAAGAGCAGGGAGTCACTGCTGCACAAGTACATCAGTAAGACATCCTTCCAAGGAAAGAATGAGGGAAAAGAAGCTGCTGTATTTGTACTGAAGCATGACAACAGGTCACACCAGGCTTACCCCAGTAAAATATTAGATTCTACACTGTCAATGGGCTGACAGACCAATCACGAGTCATCAAGAAACAACAACATACTTAGGGCAATATAAATGCAATACGATGAATGAGTGTCCATATATAAATATACATACATATCTGTGAGAGGATTCCCATAATAGGACTTGAACAGGCAGACATGATGAGGGATAGCTGAAAGAAGCTCACAGAATGAGAGTTTGAAACAACAGGGGCATAATTCAGGATTGTAGAAATGACTGCTAGTGCAAAGTAAAAGCATGGGGATACAAGAAATGTAATAAGAACAATAACTTAAGAAAGTAGTCTGGCAGCTGGCATTGAGGGTTACAGCTTAAGTTGTAGTTCCTCTGATAGAGGGTTTGATACCATCAGTCATTTGCCAGCTATGTGACCTTCAGCGAGTCACTTGACCAGACACTGTTATTGGGTTGCCTCTAAAATGGGGCTGTGTGTCCAATGAACTCATCTGGTTAACAAATGGGTATTATTATCATTAGGGCACACCAACATTTTGGAGAAGGGATTAGAATAATGATCAAGGTGATTATCTCACAGACATGGGGTAGAGAATCTGATTCTCACCTTTGAGGGGAAATGGCTGGCTTAAAATGTCCCACAAGGGCAGCTAGCTTAGTACTTATCTATGAACATGTGAATCTAAGAAAAACTGATACAAAAAAGAAAGAAAGAATGTTGAATTTATGAGGTGAAAGTATACTGAACACATACAGATGGATGTGGAAAGAAATGCAGTTAGAATATACAGCAAGAATGTATGGAAGAAGTGACAATTTAATGACAGAAACAAGAAGGGAAAGTGTAAAAAATATATTATATAAAAGAATGTCTGACTTTTTCACTTACATTTCGAGAAAATTCATCTCATACCTACCCAAAATGTTTGAAAAAACTATTTCTTCCACAATTATAAACAAAAGCTTGTGAACTCGCCATTCCTTATCAAAGTTAAGTCTCCAAAAAGCAGATACATGTCCTAAACAAAGGCTCCTTCATGCATATAACAATGAATACTTGAGTAAAAAAAAAACTACCATACCAAACGGTGAAACATTCAGCATACAAGATTATACTCCCATGGCCTTATTGCACAGCTGTATTTTAAATTTACCTACAATTCTGTTAATGTTTTATATAAAATGTTTAATAAAGAGCAAAGAAACAGATAACACAAAATGTGGGAATATACTACAGCAAGTATTAATTCCGAGAAAATGCAGACACATTCAAGTTACTGTGTTCAGCACTTTGTAAGTACTGAAAAGTCCAAAGCATTAAAAAATAATCCTTATTTACATCAACTTCCCTTTTGAGGCCCAAAACGTTGTATTATTTTGCTCTCCAAACAGATATGTTAGGGGGAAAACATTATGAGCAGCTTCTACCCATGCTTTGGGTCAATGTGATAGTTATTCTGGTGATTTTATGCCAACTTTAATGCATTCTTCTTCGAAAATAAATCATTTGACCACAAGGAAAGTATTTTCTGCAAGTGTGGCACTGTTAAAAACTAACATCTGAGAACATGGTATTCCATGGGAAGTGAGCCCAAAGCTAATTTTTATAGTCCTCTGCTTCTCCATCTTCACAGTGCAGAGCAATTCTGCTGCGAGGCTGTGTGCAGCCGACGCATTACAATGGCATAGTCATTGCCAGCTTGCTTAAAAAGGCAGATGGCATTAATGCATCAAATCGCAATGTAATTTTTCATTAATTCACAAAATCTCATGACTGCAACTAAATAAAATGAATATAAATTCCTAATAATTACACAAGCTGAAAGGCTTAAGGATATTATGGCCTGAATCGCTGCTTATTGCTATGAATATTTAAAACACATCTCCAGTGAGACAAGACAGCTTCAAAAGTTTAAAGCTGTGAATGCCTGCAGTAGTTCCGATACATGCTTACCACACAAAGACATAAGGATTGCCTAGATGCATTACAATAAGTTTCTATAAAGTGGCACACATTAAACATCCTTTCGTGGGGGAACTTTTTATCCTGTATGCTATACCACATACTACTAAGAAGTTGAGAAAGTTTAACAGCATTTACCATATTGTTGACACTGGCAAGTGCTGGATGGAACAACAGAACTGTTGTGAAAGTCATGCATATATGGATATGATACAAAAATTCATAATTAACAACAGATAACAGCATGGGTGAGAACACTTTTCTGTACAGGCCTGGATATAATTATGCGGCTGGTGTACTCACAGAATGATCACAACGTAAATGAAAGAAGTCCCTCGCTATCATAAAAGAAGGGGAAATATAGTTTGCAAAATGCTTAAACTTATAAGTAAACATTCCTTTTCCAAGCACAAATTCTGACATGAATACGTCAAGGCAATTCATACAGAACTTCAACAAATTTCACTTATAAACTAACCCTCTGAAATTACATTCTGCAGAAATAATATAACTGATAACAGAAGAATGGACTTACTGCACTAAGGAATGTGGAAGAATGTGCTACTTACCTAGAGTACTACATAACTGTTGTGTAAATTATGCACATACTTAAATATGGTCATAAGTAACAGGCCAATGGTGGAATGAGGCAGCCAATGTTTTGGTCTAGTTAGTTAATTCATTTACTTGTATTTTTAAACCACAGTACAGTACTGATCCAATTGGACCTTTTCAGACCCAGCCTAGGGGTACTGCCTGGTAAGCTAACTTGCCTTAATTCATACAGCAAGCAAATGGAGGCTGATGGAATTAAACACTGGACTACTGAAGCAGCTCATTAACAGCTCAAAGCTTTCATACCCAGTGATAACAGATGTCACCACAGTAGACTCCTTACTACATATATGGATTTTTGCTCTACATTATAATTCATCTGTGCATTTCAACTGTCTACCTTCAACTATCAACATATCTTCATATCCATTTATAATATTCACTGAAAGGAATAGTTGCACATGATCAGAAAGTAAGGCCTGTGGACCAACTCACTGATGAAAGTAACCACTCATTTTTTATCTACAAAATATCTCTTTCTTTAACTTCAGTGAGTGGCCATGTTTCTATTCAGAGATAACATTTAAGTGGAATACAAAGAGGATTTGGAAATTATGCAAGCCTTTCCCATTAACAGCCACAGCATAATATAGAGGATTATGATCTAGTATCTGATCATGAGCAGTTTTTCATGTGTTTGAGACATGAATGTCAAGAAATGTATTACTAGAACAAAGTTCTTGAGGTGAATCTTGACTTCTAGAATGAGAGCACACAACAAGCTAGGTTATGACATGAGAGATCCCATCGTAATTGCATGGAGCTTTATTAGCTCCCATGTACAACAAAAATTAAAGAGAAAAAATATAGGAGTGTTTTACAACTTTGAAAGCTGCAACACAGCCACCACAGAACAGCAGTGAAAAATGCAAACAGCTTTAAAAGCTGCTAAGCACTTTTTTTTGAAAGACTGAATAAGCTGATTACGCTTCCTGCTGTCCTTTTGTACTGGCCAGTGACTTTTGGCAATGAGACAGCTCAACACCTGAACATAACAGTGAGGGATGCTTAATAAAAGCATGCTAAACACATTTCTAATGTCAGAAAGGTGTTTAACAAACCTGTTGTTTCATTGGTGTGGGGAGTAATTGTGGTGCTTCATGTACTACAAAAACATTTTCTGAAATGTCTGTTTGTTTAGTCTTGAGTCACACAACTTATATTCAATGTAAAGTGAATGTACAGTTGTTTAAGTAAACAGTAGGTTTACAGGTAAGTACAACACTAGCTGCTCATAATTTAATGGGTCTTCCCTCACCACAACTATGTTCCCAGCTCCTTTGCATTACATTGGCTCATTTTCATAGGTTCATAGCTGTGTACTAGGCTAATGGCCCTAGAGCCTTTACAAGCCTAGCCTATAGACGTGCCCTGGCATCATGCCGCATGCCTAACCTTTTACTTGGTTTTCAGGTGAATACAAAAAAGAACCCTGTTTTTTCCTATCTTAAACCACAAGAAATAGCAGTTTTAGTGCTGCATCATACCTGGTACTCTTTTACAATTCTACAACTATAAAGGACGGTCTTTTTACATTTTTGCATGTTTGAGACTCATTACAGAAACTGTTATACACTCATGATTGTTTCTTTAAAAATTATTCTTTTTTAATTTTATTTTTTCATTATTATTATCATTATTATTATTATTATTATTACTGTCTTACTTACTCTTTCTAACTAACTAGGGTGCTTACCTTTATGGGGTGAGTGGGTGGATTCAGATCCTTTGTGTGCCACCCTGTAATTCCCTTGTTGTTTCATTAGAGCACATTCTCACAGACTAATAGAGTTGCCAACTATATTCTATTCTCCCATCAAAAGTTAGACAGAGACAGCTTTTATGGGGCTTCCAGTGGTTAAAAACACAAAAATATGAAAACTTGAAACACTGTCTGATTTATCAGCAATGACACTTAGGTTCCCCTTTCAGAGGGGACGTAATATTCAGGACTTTTTAGTTCATAGTAAATTTAGGAGACCTACAAAATTCATAATTAATGGTATAAGAAGTCTAGGTACTAGTGCTTGTGGCAAATGCTCCATATGTCCATATATAGTGCCCACGTTCCATTTAATTAATGGAAAGAAATTTCAAACACAAGATGTTTTTACTTGTACTACAAAGGGCATTATTTATGCAATAAAATGTTCCTGTAATTATTTTTATATAGGTGAAAGTAAGAGAAGTTTAAGTGAAAGAATTAAAGAGCATGTTAGGGATATAAAAAATAAAAAATAGTTAGCCCTGTGGCAGAACATTTTAATTCAGTACACAATGGGGTAATTGATAGTTTAGCAGTCACTATTTTGGAACATGCATTTGTATATTTTTCTAGTGATGAATTTTTGAAATATTTACTAAGAAAAAAAGAGTCTATTTTTATAATGAAGTATAATACTTTGCAGCCCTTTGGGCTTAATAAGGAATGCCATTGGCAAAGTTTTATTTAATTTTTGTTATGTTATTTTAAACAATGTTAATGTTGCTTTAAGATTTTAGTTAATTAATTAATTGATTGAATGTGTTTGAAGGAAGTTATAAATTGGTTTGCTGTGTGTAGACAGTTTACTCTGTAAAGGCTGTTTTGGCTGAGGCGCTAGGAGAACAACGCTTTTCTTGGATTATTCAAATTTATTGCTGCTATTTTCATTGTGTTTTTCCACTATTTATTTGCTGTGGAATTAAAAGCATATTTATCTGGAATTGAAGTCATTGGTTTTTCGGACGTGGTATTACAATTTTTTTCGTTTTGGTGGTTTTTGCTTGCTGTCTGATTAAGACTGTGACAAAAGTACAGCCCACTTTTATATGACTTGAAAAAACTAACCTGTGTCAGACCTTTCTTAGCAGTAGTAAATAATAAAAAACAAGCTCAAGTGTACCTACACAGCTGAGAAACTGTTAAAACCAAAAGTTAATGAAAAATAAAAAAATGTGTAGATAAAAACCAATAGATGGAGCAAGAGCTAGCAAAACCCAATAAGCACTTTCGGCATATAGCCTTCTTCAGATCGTGACTTCCTGTAGCCCTCTCTTCTTATTTAAAAAAAGCATCAACCAATCAAATCAATAAATTACAAGGCACACCTTCTGATTGACTTAATAGAACAAAATCATTAGTTACCCTATCAGGGCAACACTTTCTGAAGCTCAACCTGTAAGAATATGCTCAACAAAATATTAAAGTTGAAAGTAATTACGTTACAAATATGTAACATAAATAAGGGACAAAATAAAGCTTGTTTAAATGTAGAAGTATAGAGTTTAGTAATATGTGATCAGCATCCATACTAAAATGACTGTGGCTTGAAAAATAAGGAACTTGCTTAATGGACATGTTTATGCATTACATTGTCAGTATGAGCAAAAAAAATGTAAAAACAGGATGCATGTCTTCACACTGACAGAAAAAAGCTAATCTGGTTCCTTAAAGGCTGGACAAACAGGAAAACAATCTGCATCATAAGAAAGTTTGAAGTCAGCATTTGCACAAGAACAGATGCTCTCATACAAAGATCAAAATAAAATACCAAAGAGAAACGTGACATTATTAAACAAGAAAGCTTAAAAATCTGCAACAATCAGCATTGTTTCTACAGGATGAGCAATTCTCCATAATAGAATACCAAGAGGAAATCTATAAGTGTGTGCGTGACTAAAACAGTATGCAAGATCAGTATTAATTCAGTTATGTTAGAGATATCTGTGTAGGAACACACACTTGTTCCGAGGTAATACTGAATCCCTCACATCATCCATGTTCAAGAAGTAAAGTAGAACAGTACTTAAAGCTGCTACAGTAGTACGTCTGGTTTGTTATAAAAAGTTATTTGTTACTGCTCTGAGTTTGGTGCTGCAAAGTATATTCTCTCATCAGTGTATATTCTGCAAGATTCTGCATGCAACAGACTGTGAATGCAACTATAACCAGACTTTGATTTCAGCAGAATCCAGCCAGCAAGACCTAGTGTCTTAAGAAGACTTTGGATCCATCACAGTAACAGCACCCTGGTTTAGCACCTTATTAATTTTTCAATGGTGAGCCTACCTGCATTCGAACACAGAGGGAAGGGTAAGCCCTGCAGAGGGTCACGTCAGTCAAATTGCAGTAACTTAACATTTGTACGTATGTCTAAATCCTAAACAGAAGTATTCCAGTTTATGCAGCTTGTAGTAGTAAAGTTTTTCAGACGTCTGAATCCAGATTGAGCCTGAAGTCCAGGAAAGTCGCAGTGCCATTAATTCTTCAAAAAAAAGGTGGACATCTACTATACACAGCAGTTCACTGCCTGTTGTGTTTCCCCAGCTTCTTGAGTGACTCTGAAAAAATTCTAGCCATCAGCAACAACAGCCTGATCACCTCTTTTTTTGCTAACTGGTAAGACTTTTTTCTATGCCACATTTTTAGTATGGATGCTATTAGACATAATTCGAGCAGATGTAAGGCAAGTTTTAGTAAATTGCAATGCTGGCATACACAGCACATTAGTAAATGTAAAACCTTATCAGGGCAAGTTGATAGTAAGGCATTATGCAAACGTATTACAATATTTGACTGGTATCTAAAAGAAAACCATGTGGGGTATGACAAATGTTTATTCTGTGATACAACAAAAACTGCATTTTGTGTACAGTGTCATAAAAAAGTACTGCATGATATTCCTAAAAAATAGACTGTGAAGACAGACCTTTTCATGATAAAAATGTAACTAAAGTGTTTCCATTATATTCAGATGTTGAACAGTTATGTCCTGTCACCAGATGTAAAAGGTTTATTTCAGAGTTACAACAGGAGTCAACTCAGTTACTGACAGAACCTCCAGTACAACTTGTTACAAAAGAATGTAATAAACTTCTAAGAGACAGACACAATGAGCTCAGGAAGTTTAGACAAGTTCTACAATTTTTTTTTCAAAAGTGCATAGGAGTTTTAAATTCAGCAGAACAGGTTACTAAAGAATGTCAGAAAGACCATGCAACATTACAGGAAACTCTTCAAAAGCAGCTACAACATAAAGGAAATAAATTAGCTGAACTGACAGAGACTGACTTCCTCCATACAACAGCTGAGCTTAAGAGAATATTGGGAAAGAGCAGGAAATTACAGCTGATCTGTACAAAAGAGATATATTTTATAATATGTTTGTGTTTTGAAAATGGTTAAGCATACATGGTAGGACCTGATGTCTGGACAAATCATTCTCAAATGTTTAAAACTTCCATTCAGTTAAAGCAAGACATTTACCAGTACTACAGTAAAGTACAGCATATAACTGCCATTCTCAGAGCATAGTCAAAAAGTGCACAAAACAGTTGTAATGCATAAAATTAAATAAAAATTGTTAATAACAGTAAAGATTTAAAGTCACAAGACTGACATGGCATGCTTGTATAAAGATTTAAAGTCACAAGACTGACATGCATGTATTTTCGTTTCATCTAAAATACATCTGTTACAATGCACAAAAATAAAAGACAGACAACAGCAAATATAAATAATGTAAATATAAACTTGTTAGTTAAGTTAATATCTCTATTTTTTACATTTTTTTTATAATTGCATAGTAACACCACACCAAACAGTTAAAGTTCTGAATTTTAAAAAGAAATAAAATCACGGATGGTATTAGTCAAGCAGTCTTTGTAAAATGAATGGCAGAGCAGTTAAATACATAAAAAATACTGAACTCAAATTTAAAAAATATGTACGCTAATTGTAAAATAATGTCTAGTTATGTAGTATAAATGCATAGTCATGCAAATCACAAATATAATACTAAGTGTTTTATAACTGCATTTTACTATTAAATTGCAAGTGCATTAACAGATGATTAAAGTAAAAATGGTAAAAGAGTTAACTGGTTTACAGAGTGTGAAATGTGAGCTCAGACCTTCCTAGACTAGATAAATAGTTACAGGAAATATTGAGCAGATAAGATAAAAAACAAGACTGATTGTCAGACAAGTGGCTTGAGTTTTTCTAAAAACCTGTTGTTATTAAAACATAATTGTTAAATGTTCACATGCAACACTATTTGGTAATTGTAATAAAATGTCACAATTGTGCATATATGCCACTGATAATCTGTTTGCAGGCAAAAGTTAAAAGTAAAAAAACCTCAGTTATATCAAGTATAGCCAGCAGATGGCTTATAGTATACATACAGTTCAAATAAAATATATAGGTGGGTACAAATAACTACTAGTAGTAGTAGACAGCAAAAGGCAACAGAAAAAAATATATTCTGTCATTGATAGCCAAAAAATGATCAAATCAGACAAAGGTCTATAGTTTAATAACCTAATAAAGCAATTGTATAACCAAAGTGTTGGGCTGACATACATTAAAAAACAGATAAACAATACTGCAGTACTACAGGGGGAGGGGTACTTTCTCAGTTTTACACCGACTGTGTGAGCAGTATTGCAAAAGGGTCTAAAATAAAGCTACAGGAAGAAATAATATCTCATTCTTTCTTGACAATACTCTTTCAGGGGGGATGGGAAACAAGTATTAGTACATTAGAAATACTGGATTAAACCTGATAGGATAAGATATTTTACAAGTTGCTAATAGCTATTATGTTAGTTATTATTGTATTGTTTAGTATTAAATTATATTTATAACCTGTTAAACTGTAAAGCTATACAAGAGATGACTTAAAATTGCTTTATTAAAGCTATACAAGAGAGAGTAAAGATATGTAAAAATTGAACAAGAATGGTCATTATTTTTTAATACGTTTTTGGCAAGACAATGTTGGTATGCAAAAAGCATGAATGTTTCTAATTGCTGGGTACGTAGTTTAATACCATGCCTTTGATGGCAATTCCACTAGTCCAAAATTTTGCTTGATGTTAATGTTACTACATTTGTAAGATTAGACTTAATGTACTTTACAGTTTATGGACAAATACAAAATAATTCAGTACAAATTAAATTAATGTCTAGTAATAAATGTGTGAAAAACGAATGAAATTAATGTCTGGTAATGAATATGTGTGAATCAACATGTTTTAAAAAAAGGGGTCCAGGATACCTACTAGATTGAAATGCATGAAAAGCAAACAGTCTGTGTAAATACATACTGTGCAGGATACATTGTAATAAGTTCGAAAGTAATTTGTCAAGTTGTAATATTATCACTGGTTTTAAGCTGGAGTCTTAGTATTGGTTTTTGGACCATCATTTTATCAGTACTACTATTAGTTACCCCAGTTAGAGGAAAATTATATTACCAAGGTGTTAACAGGCAGTTCAGAGAAATGACCACAATGTTATGGTTAAAATGACATTGAAACTGTATATTTTCAGTAGTGTATAAATGCTTGGAGTAGCACATAGTTCTTTCTTATAGATATTAGTCTATCTCTAGTTAATTCAACAGTTGCAAAGAGTTAATGGAACAGTTCTAAGTCACAAATGAAAAAATAAAACTAAAGCAGACACAGTTCATAACTGGTGAAATATTTTCACAGAATAGTCTGCAAAAGAAAATGTTAAATATATTCAGTTTTAGTAGTAATACTTGATATCATTGTATTTACTATGTAAAATTGTATTTTGACTTGTATCAAAAGAAGACTAAAGGTTTTGTTTCTTAATGTGTTTTTTATATAATGTGATCAAAAATACATATCAGTATAAAGTGTTTAGAGTATGTTAAAAATAAAAAGAGGGAATTTTAAGAATATGCTCAACAAAATATTAAGGATGAAAGTAATTATGTTACAAATATATAACATAAATAAGGAATAAAATAAAGCTTGCTTAAATGTAGAAATAGAGTTTAGTAATATGTGATCAGCATCCATACTAAAATGACTGTGGCTTGAAAAATAAGAAACTTGCTTAATGAACATGTTTATGCATTACATTGTCAGTAAGAGCAAAAATGTAAAAACAGGATGTATGTCATCACATTGACAGAAAAAAGCTAATCTGGTTCCTTAAAGGCTGGACAAACATGAAAACAATCTGCATCATAAGACATTGTTAACTAAGAAAGTCTGAAGTCAGCATTTGCACAAGAACATATGTTCTCGTACAAAGATCAAAATAGAATACCAAAGAGAAATGTGACATTGTTAAGCAAGAAAGCTTATAAATCTGCAACAATCAGCATTGTTTCTACAGGATGAGCAATTCTCCAAAATAGAATACCAAGAGGAAAGCTATATGTGTGTACGTGACTAGAACAGTATATAAGATCTGTATTAATTCAGTTAAGTTAGAGATATCTGTGTAGGAACACACACTTGTTCCGAGGTAATATTGTATCTCTCACATCATCCATGTTCAAGAAGTAAAGCAGAACAGTACCTAAAGCTGATACAGTAGTACGTGTGGTTTGTTATAAAAAGTTATTTGTTACGGCTCTGAGTTTGGTGCTGCAAAGTATATTCGCTCATCAGTGTATATTCTGCAAGTTACAGCAACAAAGAAGCAGAGCCAGACCACCACGACTGTGCAGGATGACCACAATAGTCTGATGAAGCAATCACAGAGGTCGTGAAAGCACTTACTTTGAGCTCTTTAATAAAGATTTTTGTATTTTATTGGAGTACTATTGTGGTCATCCTGTACAGTCATGGTGGTCTGGCTCTGCTTCTTTGTTGCTGTACTGTTGCTTGCTTTGAGCCTTTCCTTTGCAGTTTGTTGGTATACACTTTTTTTGTCTTTTATATTCTGCAAGTTTCTGTATGCAATAGACTGTGAATGCAACTATAACCAGACTTTGATTTCAGCAGAATCCAGCCAGCAAGACCTAGTGTCTTAAGAAGACTTTGGCTCCATCACAGTAAGCATCACAATAACATCACCCTGGTTTAGCACCATAAAATAAAATTTTCACAACCAATAGGCAGTAAGCCTTTAAAGACCCATTTACATATCTAAGCCAGACCTATATTAGCATACCTTCTGATTGACCCAATGGGATGAAGTCATTGTTTACCCTTCAGGGCAGCATTTTCAGAGGTTCAACCAATAGGCAACAAGACATCTAAAACTCATTTCCATATCTAAGCCAGACCTATGCTGACGAAACCTTCTGATTGATCCAATGAAATAAAATCACTATTTGCCCTATAGGGGCAGGACTTTCTAGGACTCAACCAATAGGCAGCAAACCATCTGAGACTAATTTACATATTTAAGCCAGATCTAAATTGGCTTTTTTTCACTTGTAGTATAGAGTCCAGATAAAATATGAGAAATGTCCTATATAAAAATATATATATAATTCAATTTCAACTGCAACTACACATAAAACATAAAAAAGAAGTTATGTACTCACCATAACGTTCCACGTTTATTATCCAGTATCTCACCTTCATTCTTGCTGGTTGGGTTTGAAGCTGAACCTCAGCTCTGACTCAGCTGCATACCAAAGCTCAAGAGCTTCAATTGGCTCGAGGCTGCAACCTATCCCATGATGCTTAGTGGCTGTTCCCCAGATTTCACTTGAGAGAGTACTCCCTAGAGTATGCTAACATACAGAAAGGACATTTTTATGAAATATATTAGTTATAAAGGTAAAGAGGCAAGAAGGGAATCAGACCATATTTGTCAATTGTAAAGTCCTCTAGATCCCCCAATCGATGGGTGGGGTGCAAGAATGAAAGCGAGATACTGGACAACAAAAGTACAGTTGTGTACACTAACCATAAATGTAGATGTTTGAGTGTATTCACTGTTGCAGTCATCACACGTGGGTTATCTACCTGCAGGTAGCTCTCAAATCAGCCCGAATACCAGAGTCTTGGGATTTCTGCATCGGATGCTGTTGCCTCTTCCATGACATCAGGACGTCAGGGGTATAAAACATGCCGCCAACACCATTACATCAGTTTTTCTTGCCACAGATGTCAGGAGCCCCCAAAATAGGAAGCAATTACATGGTGTGGAACACCTCCAGTATAAAGTAAATACCACAGCCATAAGATATGGCCAAAAAGAGGATAGGTAGAAAGTCTATAAAAGTAAGGGGGCGGAGGGAGGGTGACCAGGACTGCAACAGTGAATACACTCGAACATCGACATTTATGGTAAGTGTACACAACTGTTCTATGGTGTTTGTGTTTCACTGTTGCAATCATCACACTTAGGTTGATTCCCAAAGCTGAGTAAGGGTGGAGGCAGTCAAAAAGTAGTAGGGCTAACTAGCAGGCCTTGTAAGACTGCTGTGGCAAATCCAGCTCTGGATTTAGAAAGGGCAGGTAAGTGGTAATGTTTGGTGAAGGTGTGTACAGAACTCCAGGTTGCAGCTTCCGGGATGTCCCTGGTAGGGGCTCCCCTGAGAAATGCTGTAGAGGTTGAGGTAGCCCTAGTGGAATGAGTTCTGATCCCCTGTGGGGTAGGTGTTCCATGGTGTTGGTAGCAGAAATGGATGCAGTGTGCTATCCATTTGGAAATGGTTTGCTTTGAAATGGCCTTGCCCTCTGTGAAAAACACAAATGCCACAGCAACCTTGGTAAAACAGAACAAAGTACTAAACGCAAATTTATTATCAACAAGAAAAACCAGCGTTTTCGCCACAAGCCTCTTGTGGCTTCATCAGAGTAAAACATAAGGAAATACATAACCTGCCTTATATACTATTTAGACAGGAAATGACATGTTTTATTACACCATTTAAAAAAAAAAGCCCTCTGTGACCCCGTAGCAAAGCTGACTAGCAGCTGGTCAGATTTTCTGAAAGGCTTAGTCCTGTCAAGGTAGAACCTGAGCTGTCTGTGCCTGTCCAAGGAGTGCAGGATCCTCTCCTCTTTATTCTGAGAATTAGGGAAAAAGTTGGTAAATGGATGGATAAGTATAAAGCCACACTGGATACCACCTTGGGCATAAATGATGGGTTAGTCCTGATGGAGACCCTGTCAGCCTGGAAAATAATGAAGGATTCCACAGCCATTAGTTCCTGTAGCTCAGACACTCTTCTTGCTGAAGTGATGGCTAGAAGTAAGGCGGTTTTCCAAGAGAGGAATTTTAACTCTGCTGTAGCAGCAGGTTCAAAAGGGGGAAGAGTGAGCTTCTCTAGTACAAAGAAAAGCTCCCAGGCAGGGGTGGGAGCTCTCCTCGGGGGTCTTAATTTGTTAGCTCCTCTCAGGAACGGTTTGATCAGAGGGTGAGAAAAGAGAGGTGACTCTGTATTGTAATGAGCGGAGATGGCCGAGGCATGAATCTTAATTGATGAGAAGGAAAGGCCTTTGTGGAGCAACTCTGCTAGGTAATCTAGAATTTGAGGTAAGGAGGGAACGGCTGTGTCCTTTCCTAGAGACTGGCTCCAAGAACATATCTTTTCCACTTTTCTGAATAGGATTTCCTAGTACTAGACCTTCTGGCCTCATGGATGACGTCCAGCACCTGCTTGCAGAGGGTTGCTGGTGTTGTGTTCAGGGAAGGAGCCAGGCTGCAAAGTTCTGGGTTTACAGCTGAGGATGCAAAATCTGTCCCTCCTGCTGGGACAGCAGGAAGGGGGTCTGATGTAGGTGCCAGGGTGGCACTGCTGTCAGACTGTGTATATGTGGGTACCAGTGCTGGTGTGGCCAGTCTGGTGCAATAAGGATTGTCCTTGGTCTGTCCTGCTTGATCTTGAGTAGTACTTTTGAGAGGAGGGGCAGAGGCACAAACAGAGGTTTTCCCATGTAAAGGATAACACATCCACTCGCCGTGCTTGGCTGTGGGGATTTCTGGTGCAAATTTTACTCAATTAATGGTTTTGGGGGGAGGCAAAGAGGTCCAAGTTTGAATGAGTTGGGTTCCAGTTTCCACTTGTGTGGGTCCAGTAGCTTTCTGCTCAAGTCGTCTGCCAGTTTATTATGTTTGCCTGGCAGAAGCTGAGCTTGCAGGTGCACTTGGTTGCTTAAGGCTGTGTTCCACAGTGCCAAGGCTAACCTGCAGAGTAGGTAGGAATGAGGTTCCCCCTGCTTGTTTATGTACCACATAACTGTGGTGTTGTTCACCTTTATCAAGAGTTGTCCTGGAAGGAAAAGGTATTTGAAGGCTGTCAGAGCATTCTGTACAGCTAACATTTATTTTTGTTTGATATGCAGGTGAATTTGTCCTGGGCTCCATTTGCCTTGAATGCATTTGCCTGCCATGTGAGCCCCCCATGCATAGCCTGATGCCCCTGTTGACAGGGTTTGGGCGAGGGGTTGAGTGAAAGGAAGTCCCTTGTTGTGGTTGCAAGCCCCTGCCCACCAAAGGAGCTCTGCCCTTAGACAAGAATAGGAATCGGTGTTTCCAAGTCCTGACAGTGTTGACACTAGAGACTTTTTAAGTACCACTGAAGTTTTCTCATATGCAGTCTTGCATATGAAATTAGCAGAATGCATGAGGCCATGAACCCTAGGGCTTGCAGTATGTTTTTGCAGATAGCTGGGTCTTGGTGGCCATTAGCTTGAAGTAGTTTGTCAAATGAACCTGCTTTTCTGGAGTGAGGAATGCCATCTGGGAAGTTGTGTTCAAGCTTGCTCCCAGAAATACAATCTTTTGGCTGGGCACCAGATGTGATTTCTTTTTGTTGATGATGTACCCCAGAGAAGTTAGAAGTCTCTTTACAAATGCCAGGTGCTGAAGTAGCAATTCTTGGACTATTCACCGGAATCAGGCAATCATCCAGATATGGGTAAATGTGAATATTTATCTGCCTGCAGTATGCAATGGCAAGAGCCAAGCACTTTGTGAATACCCTGGGAGCAGTAGATAAACCAAAGGGAAGTGCAGAGAACTGATAATGCATAGAGCCTGCCCTGAAACATAGATATTTCCTGCAAAAATTCCCCTCTGGGGGTGTGCAGATAAGCTTCTTTTAAGTCTAGGGTGACTAGCCAGCAGTCCTTGGCTAGCAGAGGAAGCAGCTGTTGCAGTGTAAGACTTTTGAATTTTGGGACCACCATGGAGGTGTTGAGAATGGACAGATTCCAGATAGGGCACCATGAGCTCACTTTTCTGGAATAGAAACCCAGTCCCCTTTGCTCTATTGGGACAAGTTGAATAACCCTGACACTGAGAAGAGAAAGTACTTGCTTTTGAGCCCCCGCCCAATGGCTTGGAGGAAGGTCTGGCAACCCACTTGGGGATGGCAGTGAGTGGAAGTAGAATCTGTATCCCTGGGATACAATGCTTAGGATCCATTGGTCCTGGGTAATGGACATCCCATTTTTTTTTTTTTTTTTTTTTAGTATGCAGGTCGAGTTTTCCTCCTAGGGGTGCAATTACTTGGTCATGGCTGGAAAGAATGACAGACAAGTCATTGCAAACTTTTTCCATAAGGGGGTAGCTTACCACTCCTGGCTTTAGAGGTGGAAGCACTTCATTGCTTAGATCTCTGTATACCCTGAGGCTGTAGTCTTGGTGGTCTGTTGCCCTTGGGTTTGGACTAAGAAGGCCTGGGAGGGACTGGAAAGGACCAGTTTTTAGAAGGCCAATGCCTACTGAATCTAGGTGGCTGTACCTGTAAGAAATCTTTAACAGTTTGCATAGATTTACCTTTTTCCTCCATCTTTTTATGAACTTCTTCTGCTTTTGTGCCAAACAAGCGTTCCTGGTTTAATGGAGCATCTAGCAATTCTGCTTTGACATGGTCTGGCAAGATTTGCTCCTTCACCCATGCATGCCTTCTCTGTACAGACCCAGTGACAGCAGCCCTGCAAGATGCTTCTAAGGCAACAAAACCACCCTGCAAAGTATGTTTACTAACTTGTTTTGCAGAATGCACTAACTCTTGTAAATCTTTATTCGCTGCACAATCTGGAAGCAACATTTTCTGTTTAATTAGTTCCATGATATGCTGCTGATACTTCAACATGTGAAACTGGCAATTTAAAGCCCTTATGGTAAGAGTTGCAGAGGTATATACCTTCTTACCCCATCTGTCTTAAGCTCTGGAATCCCTGTCCGAAGGGGTAGGGTGTTTAGTTGTAGTGGCCTTAATACCTTTAGGTCTATGGGAATTGGTCTCTGGATCCGCAGTGGGATTCTTAAAGAGAAATTTGTGAGAGTCAAGTACTCTGTAGTACCCATCAGTCTTTCTAGGAGCTGGTGGTAAAGAATCAGGAGTAATACTGGATGCCAGGGAGACATCAACTACAATATCCAAGACAGGGGGTATAGCTAGAGGCCTGTGCTGAGGCAAGTCTAAAAATTCTCTGAGTCTCTTTTTGGACTGTGGGTAGTCCTGGCATTCCCAGCGGAAATGCTCTCTTAAGGTATGCAAGGTTTCACCAAAAGAAAAGTCCTCTGGAGGGGAGGCAGACGAAATGGAATCCTCTGCATCTGAATCCTCATAGTTAGATAAGGGAAAGTCCTGGTAATCAGAGAGATCACAGTCATCGGACTCACGGTCTGTAGAACCAAAGGGAAAATCAATCCTTTGTCTTATAGAGGGGGAAGGCTGGCTTCCCCTAATTAAAGTTATAAGGTCTTCAGCCATTCTAAGCATTTGTCTCTGTGGCATGGGAGCTTGAGCATGCACTTTGGTCGTCGGATTTCTAGGTGTTGTACAAACTCTGGGCCTGAGAAACTCGGTAGTTTTAGTAAAAATCGAAGATGCCTGTTTAATACGAACATCAGAAGGTTGAAATACACCCACAGAAGCCGGTGTCTGCACAGCGGCTCCGGACCCATCCAAGGCAGAGACATCCACAGGTTCCATAGTCGAAGAAGCAACTCGCGGCATACCGGATTCCAAATGGGTCTCAGCAGAGGCCTGAGAATCTGTAGAAGTGGGTATCAGGGGCTCCGAAGGCGGCTCACTTGAGTGCCGGCCTATGCGGTCTGTCCCTGTCTTTATCCTTAAGGTTTTTCGGTAGATAGGTAGTCGGATGGCTTATCAAAACCATTGCGGAATACAGAGAATGAGAGCGAAAGAATTTAGTGACAAAGATAGCCCAATGACGAATAGTTCGTGCGTTAAACAAGGCATAAAACAGACAGTGAGGAACTTCGTGGTCTGGGCCTAAACAGGTGACGCAGTAAGAATGAAAATCTCTGTGAGATATTTGCTTTCCACAGGCAAGACAATTGTTAACTTTTTCTGACATCGGTTAGAGCAAGAAAAAAGGAGCCCAACAGGGTACTTAGCTTTAGAAGACTTCAGGCTTGAAAGTCGAAAAACGAAAATTTCAGGTTGTGGCCGACTGGCACTTGCGAACTGCTTCTGCTTCGGGCTCCCGCACAGCAAGAAAAGCTGATGTAATGGTGACGGCTGCATGTTTTATACCCCTGACGTCATGGAAGAGGCGAAAGCATCCGATGCAGAAATCCCAAGACTCTGGTATTCGGGCCGACTGAGGGCTTCCTGCAAGCAGATAACACAAGTGTGATGATTGCAACAATGAAACATGAATAACATCACAGAACGTTATGGTGAGTACATAACTTCTTTATGTTATGTTGTCCTATCTCATCATCACTCTTGCTGGTTGCAACCAAGTCTCCAGCACGTTTTTCTTGGGTGGCTCAAGGGAATAAACTCTTCAGGACAGTGGAACCAAAGGATGCCCTATTCCGGAAGGCCACATCTACTTTGTAATGAGAGATAAAGGTGTGAGGATTAACCCATACAGCAGCAGCACAATTTTAATCCACTGGAAGTCTGGATTGAAAGGCAATGGAGGTAGACACCGGTCTAGTTGAATGTCCTTTTACTTTTCCTGGCAGTTCTATATTATGAGAATTGTAGACATAGGTGATGGTCTCAGCAAGCCATTTGGACAAAGTAACTTTTGAGACTGCCAAGCCTTTTTTGTTTTCTGCATAGGAACAACTGCTCTGACTTTCTGATATCTTTGGTCCTGTGCAAGTAAAAATGCAAATGTCTATGCACATCTAATTGGTGAAGCTTATATTCTGCCTTGTTGCCAAAGTTAGGAAAAAACACAGGCAATTCTATAATTTTAAATTTTGTGTTATTGAACAAGTCAGCGTGGGTTTTAGAGGTGGTGATCTAATCAACAAAACCTTAGAACAGGAGACACGTTGGATTATCAGACTAAGGTCTGATAGGTCACCAGGGCTTAATGATAAAGTGCAACTCAAACCATTTTTAAGAAGTAGAAGACTACGAAGATGACTTAACCTACTATTACCTAAATAGAGTAGTAAGGTAATTTTAAAACTACGTATTGATGTCACTCTTATAGTAAATCAGTGTAAGAATCAGTCCTTGTAGACTGAATATAATTATTTTCATAGTATTAATGTTCTGAGCTTTATAGCCACAAGTAGATGTGTTCTTAGTATCAAATCCCAGGAACTGATGGACCTTTGGATATGTTCGGCTTTCTTGTTTTAGCCTTACTTCTGAGCCCATACCTCACATACTAGTATGTTTTTCATCCCTCCTATCACCACCTCAATATATTAGTGGTTATTGGGCATAGTTTACACATGCATGTGTGTAAATATATACACATGTATATACAAGCATGCATATCGTCTATATATTTGTTCACTGTAGCTGGAATTTATTTTGACTGAGCTAGGTACCCCATACATCAATAGATAGTTTTATTTTATCATTAGGTACAGGCTTAGTATTGTTGGATTGTTTATCTCTTCACATTTTCATTTGACCTTTTAACTTAGAATGTTGTTATATTTAGCACCTACTATGTACATGGAAGTAGTTGCTTTTTTACTAGTTAGGGACCCTATCATCTATGGAGCTTTATACTTAGGTATTATTATATGTGTGCTTTGTGCTAATTTCAAGCTTTATTGTGTCAATTTTTATGTGTTACGCCTAGCATTCCACTATTTATCTGTTTTTATCTTTTTATTTTGTATTAGTTAATGCCATCTCTGCCATGTTCAGCGAACACTTTAATAAGTGTACTCATTAATATGTACACGTTTCATTGTTTTAAATAGTGACACTTTGTGATCAATATATGCTTCTAGGGCATAATCGT